>NW_020653777.1:1350160-1375143 GCF_003589595.1 Hyposmocoma kahamanoa
AAATTAATTTTGAATTTTTAAATTATTATTATTATTATTATTATTATTATTATTATTATTATAACGGTTAGCATTATAATGAATGGGAAACTTGACATGACATTAACTGGCACACCCAAGCTTATTCCATCCTATATAATTTATAAGAAAACTTTGGGAAACTTCTTAATTAAATACGAGACTGTTAGGTGAAAAGCACAACACCAACATACTCAATGCCGCTTACGATAAGAACGGTCCAAAGTATAAAGTGTCAAGCTTGACGTGTCTACCGACTTTTTTTTCCATCTTCTAAGGTACCGACGACGTTGAGTTGAACGTTGAACGAAATATATAGGGTTGGATTTAAATCTTAAGTGTCAAGCTTGACGTGCTCTTGACCCTATACTTATACATTAGTGAAATATCAACACATCTGTCTCGCTCCTGCAACCGCGTATTAACTCGTTTCAATAATCGATACGATCAGCTGTTTATCTCTAACATCCGAATAAATACGCCACGACTCTTTTACTTCCGCTTAAGTTTCCCATTCACTCACTTAGCAAACGTCAAAAATAAAACCTCGCGAGTGATGCATTGTGCAATTTGTTGTTAAAAATCATTTCAAAACTAGACAAAACGACAGTGTTGAGAGGGGAAAATAGACTTTTGCGCCCAAAATGGGGTTGCCGGATAGCACTATACCGGAGGCGAAGCTTCCCCCATGCTGGTCTGATGATGTTCGGATGAATGCGCTTTTCGCACCTTTTCGTTTGAAATCTGCTAATCCGGAGTCCTGGGATATGAAGATGAAGTTCTGGTCTGAAATGCTAAGACTTTGGTGCAAGTGCAAAAATGATCCTATAGTATCAACAAGCGACGCAAAGCTTGCTTTTCAACGCAAAGGGCGAACTCCTGCGTGTCTGGATATCGTTATAGAAGAGATGTTTAGGTGTGTATTTTAGTACTGCTCATTCTTTTTGTTGCATCTCTAACTCATTTTATACCTGATTCTATGGTTGCGGTGCCTAATAATCGTTTTTAAGTGGTAAAAATTGTTATTTGGAAAAGTGCATTGAAGCCATGAAAACAGTTAAGCTTTGTTTAAGACGTGCACTGCTATAAATAAACACGCGTGTTTTGACGTTTTTGATAATGAACACGCGCTTTATGTTATCTCCTTTGAGAGGTTTTCTTTATTCCTATAATTATGTTTGAGTGTAATCAATTTTGGTAGAAAATGTAAAATTGTAGTAGCAGTAGACCTTCTTGTGAAAGAGTTCATCCAGGCAAGTACTGCTGTAATGTGAGCATTACTGTGTTCCGGTTTTAAAGGGATAAAGGTACTGATGAAATTGCAAGCACATGAGACTTGTAAACTTATGTCTCAGGGTGTAGTGCCCCTCAGATCTTTGCGATTTAAAGGTCTGAGTGGCACTGCAAGTGTTATGGACAGGCGTGTAGTTTACCATCAAGTGCGGAACTTGTTTGTGCTGTCACCTGTATTATAAAAAAAGAGATGGCCTACATGACTTGTACTGCTAAGTTATTTTTAATAATTGCTATTAATAATGTGACATGCCAGACAACTACACCAATGGCCTGACCAGGTTCATTTTAGAAAAGTTCAGTTCCCAAATTGATCCAACCAGGAATTAAACCCGTGCCCACAGTACAAACTGTAGGGCCACTGAGGTTGTCAGATCAGACTGTAAACTGTTAGTTGTGTCAGCTGTTAAGTAGTATTGCATACTTGACAATGATAGTGAATAAATATTGTGTAACCTGTTATGTGCAATCAACTTTTTGGCCAATACGATAATCGATAAGAGTAAAAAAAGCTATTTTGACAGGTTTTTTGTACACATTAGAGCATGTTCCCATTATGTCATGGACATTTATTTTTCATTGAACGACTGTCGTGTTTCGCTGTTGCCACCAGTTTGTGGCGACAATTTATTGGTTCATGGCAGCCGCCTTGCCATTTGCACAATATAATCGTTTGCAGCGGCGATTATCTATCATTTTTATCGTGATGATAGATAATCGCATTATTTATCGGTGGACAACTGTCGTTGTAATGTGAGAAAAAGTTTTAAAAGTTGTGAACGACAGTTAATCATGTTGTTCTATGTGTGAATAACTTCATTTCAACTCAGGGATCGCGCCCTTAGTGTGTAATGAACACGAAAGGTGTAAAGGCTAACTAGAGATGTATGGACAACGGCACATCAGACTACACATTTTTGTTCGAAAATCATCTCCAGTGCAATGGAACAAGATGCGTCATTGTGTAGCTTGATGTGCTGGTGTGTGTACATATAATTGTAATTTTTAAGTTTTATTGAATGTCACAATGTTTTACTACCATGATTTTGATGTTTTTGATTTGAGATGGCCTACAGCAATAAAGTAGTTAAAAATAAAAAAACAAAGATCTGCAAGAAGCACAATAAAATTGTCCTGTGGCTTGATAGGCAGAGCATCTGGCACATATTGCATGGGGGTGCTGGTTCGAATGAAGTTTTTTAAGTGTTCGATCTTCGTGATACTTTATTATAATAAATAAGTTATTATTATTATGAAGTTGAAACATAAATTTTCTTTTGGTCTCAGTTTTGAACACATCTATAAGTGACTATAATGCAAGCAGTTAACTGAGCAATGCAATTGTCTGTCCAATATGGTTTCTGGATATGCAATACATTTTGTATAATTTTACTGTGTTGTTTACAGAAACGGCGAACTGTCACCGTTGACGAAGTACCAACAGATCCTTCACAACGGCCCTGAGGGCTGGGTGCGATGGGGAGCCAGACTGGCGTTCAAACCAGCGGCTTTTGCGTTAACAGCTGTAGCTTCATTATTACCAGCTAGACAGGCAGTTGATAATGATGGACTGCCCAAAGCTAGTATAGATTCTACACAAAGATTTGTCCTTGAGTGTGTTGTACAGGTAAGAAAAAAATTCAGATATTTTAAACTTATCAAAAAGAGTAAACTTTACAAAAAAATTCCCTTACATTTGCCAGCATCTGTCAAATACATGAGGTCCATGATTGAACCACAATATCTTAAAATGCCTACAATTATTGAGGAAATAACTAGGCTAACTAAGTCCTGTAAAGAAAGAATGGCCACTCATACTAACAAACTAGCTAGCGCTTTGTACCACCATGGACAAGAACATTGAAGCGTAAACACATTTGGGATTCAACCAACTTAGCTAAATAGTTTTTCACAATAAGGCAACCCATCGTTGGAAGGGTATGCCTGACATGCCAAAATATATAAAAAAATTAACTGCTTATGGTCTCACATAAGACCGATTGCATGTTGGCAAAAAAAAGATATTTTAAAAGTATCAAAAAGAGAAAACTTTACGCAAAATTCTCTTACATTTGTCAGCGTCACCAAAAAACATAATATTATGTTTATTTAGACCAGTTTCTTTTTTATGAGAATGCTAATCTTGATGGTTCTAATTGTGTTTGATGAACATTCAACTGATCATCAACTATTTTGCCAGTTAGTGTAGGGATTTGAGACATAAAATGACATTTTTATTTTACTTATGCTCATCCGATTGACTTGAAATTGACGACACCCGTCAATAGTTTCGAATTCGGGCTGGTCAATCGGAGCGCAGTTGTCACCGTAATGATATGGCAGAATAGTTTTCAAACAAATTAAATGACATTTCGTTTCTATTTTTGGTTATACATATACTTGATGGCCATGCGTAACATATAGTTTCCCAAAGTGGTCCCTACCCTAAAATGGGCACTAAAGAGGCCTCGGAAGCAATTGGAGGCGTTGATGCTGTCCTGGGGGTGCTACCGCATTTGAAAGAAACCTGAATTATCCATATAAACTACACTACAAGTTTTTTTTTCCTTCTATTTTTTGTGTTACGTTGATATAAAAAATACCGCGTTGAAATTTTTTTCTTGCCTAAGTAGGCGGTGAACCAAAAAGTTTGGAACTTACGAATTCTAATGAGACGAGAACAGTCTACAGACTACCCAACTCCACAGCTACTTACAGTTGGTGTTTGGGCTCGCTGAATTTGTCTCGACGATCCTTACTTTGTGTTCAGTCCTCACATTCACACCAGGCAGTAATATGAGCATTAATGAGTTCCGATTTCGAAGGATAAACGCCCAGTTATGTGACGCGAAAGTTTTCGCGCGGCGATCGCCCAGTTACCACGTACGTTAATGGCGAATTTGAATTCTATTTACTAGGCAACAACATTTAAATTGCGAATTCGCAACGCAGAAAGCTGTGACGCGAATTGCTGCGATGCGATTTCGTGCGGCACTGCCATGGTTACCGTAACCATTCCTTCGACCATCGCCAACCGTACTGAACGTATTCTTTAAACTAGGTAGCGGCATGGATCGTAAAAAGAGTGTTGTACAGCTGTTATTGATAAGAAAATGTAAGGAAAAAACACGAAGAAGATTAACATCGCAGGAATGCGCTTCGCATCGCGCAATTCGCAAATTCTTGCGAATTGTGTTTCTTCAGTTTTGTGTTTCGACCCATGTGATGCTCATTTAAGTTAAAACGTAAAGGCTAAATGAATAGAATGTATTTTGCCATGACAATTAGATGCACGCGGTCGCTGCGCGGCGGCAACGCGGTCTCCGCGCGGCGGCAACGCGGTCTCCGCGCGGCGGCAACGCGGTCTCCGCGCGGCGCGAGCGCGATGAAAATCGTGTCGAATAAATACGCCCTAAGTTTGCTGATAGCTAAAGGACATTCATTAGTAGCACTGGAGCTCCTTGTGAAAGAGTTCATCCAGGGTGGTACTGCCACCTTACCTATTTCTGCCGCCAAGCAGTAATGTTTGCATTACTTTGCATTACCGGTTTTGAAGGGTAAGGGTGCTGGCCAAATTATAGGCACATGGGCTTGTCAACTTATGTCTCAGGGCGACGGGCGCAGTGGCAGTGCCTCTCAGATCTTTGCGATTTAAAGCTCCGAGTGACACTGCAACTGTTATGGACAGGCGTGTACTTACTATCTAGCGTACGACTTGTTCGTCCTGTCACTTAACATTATTAAAAAAAAACAACTTGTCTACTTATGTCCCAGGGTGATAGGCGCACTGGCAATGCCCCTCAAATGTCTGTGATTTTTTTGTGATGCGCACGACTTCCTCGTCTCGTTAGTTTATATCATAAAAAAAAAATTTAGGTCACGGATGGTAGTTTTATTGGCTTTTTGGAGTACAATGTTCCTAGTACCATTCTGTCTTTTTCTGCACAAACAATAAAACTTTGCTTTTGGCAGGAGCAAGCAACAACATTTCTACAGAATTACCCACCAACAGCAGAACGTATAGGCACAATCGAAGAGCTGATGAAGAATGTCAATTGGCAACAAAGCAGGGAGACATTTGAAGTGCTGTTGGGATATTTAGTATCACAAGGCACTGCTGTAAAGAAGGATGATGTTGTTAAGTTAGGTAAGATACGTCATCACAGAATTTTAAATATACATAGTAGCAGTAGATCTCCTTATGAAAGAGTTCATCCTGTGAATTACTGCCACGATACCTATTTCTGCAACTAAGCAGTGATATGAGCATTACTGGGGTTCGGATTTGAACAAGAAAGGCGCTGGTGAAAGTACAGACACACAGTATATAGACTGTGAACTGGCAACCGGTTCTATCTCTATTTTCTAAAGGTTTCACTTTTTAATACCATTTTATACTATTTTATGCTCCGCAGCGTTGCAAGAAATTCCATCGCAGATACAATTTAATTTTGGCGCCAGAATCGACTTCTTTCAACTTGTACTAACTTCTAACCAGATGCTGTATAAAGGACGCAAACAATTATTTTCTTCATCCTGTAAAATTGTCTAAATTGAGATAGTACCGGTTGTCAGTTCACAGTCGATATGTCAAATTCATGTCACTGGACGACGGGTGCAGTGGTGTACCCCTCCGATCTTTGCGATGTAAGCCGTCATGCATCCTAGAGATTTAAAATTTTTACAATTATATTTATAACCGCCTAAGGTCCAGTTTACGTAATAATGAAAATATAGTATTCAATTATATTATTGAGATTTGTTTTGTGAAATAACTGCACTAGTTTTGTTGTGATTATTAATAAAAAGATTGAACACATAGACAAATTTCTTGGACACGATGGGACTTGGAACTCATGACCATGCTGTACCGTTGCGCTGCTCTAACCAACTGAGCTACAATTCAAGTTACCTAGTTGTCGAAATTCTCTTATGTGTTTTTGTTATAGATCTTTGTACTGGATTTTTCGGCATTCAGCGCCGCCAGTGACATCTATTGAGAGATTTTGGAAACCCACAGACTTTTTTGTATTAATAATCATAACAAAACTAATGGAATTTTCGCAAAAAAATCGCAATAATCATCGCATTCAAATTTAGCGCTATATATTCTCAAATAATCATAGGTTTAGTACATTTTAATTTACATTCGGCGTTTAGCGCTTGTACCATTGTAGTTTATTGCATCTTGCCAGGGTATATATTTTTTTTAAAGGTGGATGAAAACACGCCTGCGCGTTAGAGGCATCATGAGGCGCTAGGGGGCTATAGTACTAAAATTATTAGGGACATCGTGTGTATCTAAGACGCGTGACGGGTTAAAGCTTGTGTCCCTTAAGTGCAGGTCACACCGCGAGCGAAGCTAAGCTAAGACAATCTCAGTACAGGGTACTAAAAAAACCGACCTCAAAAATACGTGGAATTACATCTATTTGCCAAGTTTTGTTGAAACCAGTTACCGGTACTGCACGAAAACGAATTCATCCCCTATTCCCACCCTTAGAGGTGAAATATTTTTTCAAATTTAAATGGGACCACTACATACTGAGGTACCCTCTTTCCAACAAAAACAGAATCATCCATATCGCTTCACAAATGCCGGAGTTATCGCGTAACATACAAACAGAAGAAAACATACAGACGAATTGAGAATCTCCTCCTTTTTTTGAAGTCGGTTAAAAATCGTAGTAAGTAGTGTCGTGCTACACTATGGATACGTGAGACGGGCGAAGGGCGGCAGAAGAGCGACATATTTTACATAGCTTAGCGGGATCATTGGCGTTGATAACCCTGTCCCAATCCGCCTCAAACGGACCAGGAACCGCCTTCGGTATCCTTCTTTTTTTTTCAAAGTTTGAAAGTTAAATCTTCTGGTTTATTGATACAGGAAGTGGACTGTACATTTTCATAAACTTATTTCTATGTCCATCTGACTTATCGAATATCGAACGCGACTGAACATGATTACAAATGAATTACGAATGAGACAATGACAATAATTTTCACTTATATTTGTACCGATACAGTTTCTCTCACACCGTACCGGCACTATCAATTCGCCGCGGACGCCGCTCGGCCAATCAGAGCTCCTGAATTGCTACGGCCGTCCGTAGCAATTGGGTCAATTTCGTTAGCTTGGTTAGCTTAGTTCGCGGTGTGAACTGAAGTATGAAAAGATGCCCCGGCTACGTGAACTAAGCTATCTTAGCTTCGTTCCTGGGCCCTGATTTTGATTCAAATCTGGGGTCTACTCTTTATCTCCGTCCGACATCCGTCCGAAACAATTACTGCCAAATAAGCAATACTTGACCAAATGAAAAGACGCGTGATGCGAATGAAGCTTCATACTGGATACTTGTCTTTTAATTTTGTCGAATATTACTTATTTGACAGTAATTGTTTCGGACGGATGTCGGACGGAGATCGAGAGTAGACCCCCTGAATCGGCTACCTAGTCCATCCGCAATATTATACGCCTCGACTGGGAAAAGACGCAGTTTCCGATCGGGAGAAGCTATCAAAATCAAGCTGCTGGTGTGGCCTGCACTTTACCACTAATGACACGACTTGTTAGTTTCGTTCATATAATTAAAAAAATGGTTATTTTTATTCCAGCTGAACCAAACAAAAAGGCGTCACCGATAACAGAATCAGATGAGGCGTTTGTAAAATTAATAGCAGCCGAGCGCAAGCTTGAAGCTGACGCGACAAGATTTAGCAAAGAAGTTGCTGCTGCTGAAATGGAAGCGAAAGCGGCCTTACAGTTGGGCAACCGACTTGCTGTGAGTATGACACAAACCCGAATTTTCACGGAAAACCTCGAAAATCGTGGAAAAATACCATAGTTTGCTATTGTCTGTCTTTTTTTGAACACAGAGTAAAATGACAGTTCATGGCGCAGAAGTGTTGCCCGCTTGCGAACATCTAGTTATTTCGGTCGATAAGTATTTTATCGACTATCGACTGAATATTGGTCACGCTTGTGGAATAAATAGCTGAACTTGTTTCATTAGAATCATCCTCGACCCTTTACTCGTCCCAATCATTTGAATTATCAATTTTTCTACGTTCATTTATGAAAACTACAAAGGGGAGACATATTTTAATTCAATATGGATAATCAAATCTGCCTATTCTTGTTAAAATTTATATGAATAAAAATTGATCTTGATAATAGTAAGCCAACTATCAAAATAAGAAAAAAGAAGCCAATAACACTATTAGTTATCATCAGAACGTCGTCTCTTTCACAATCATTCGACAAACTACCGATAACAACTACTTGACTATTTAAAATTTTATGAAGACTTGCAACCCTACAAATGTCCGTTTACTCCATCTTTATAGACTATACTTTGGAACGCAAAAATGACAGTCGCACCTGTAATATCCATGGTGGAGTTTCATAATATCATTGTTAAAACTTTTCTTTTTATCGTAATATTTTTTTGTTACAAGAAACGGAAGTAAACCTTATGCCGCTCCAATATGATCGCTTCTTTTTTGGAGAACTAAGTAAACATCTCGAATTCGTCGTCATTCAGCTATTGACCGCTAGATGGCAGCACATTGATTCAAATTTCAATATAAAATTAAAATGTTGTAACTTGCAATAACAGGTCTGGAACTGCCTACGATATGCCAACAGTGTAATGTTTAAATAATATTTAGTACTTCTTTTTAAATTAGAAAGTACGACCAATCATCATCAAGATTTCATTGTGTTTAAAATTATGAATGTGTAAGTTTTGACGACAGCAGTTTTTATAGAATCGAGGCTTAAAACACTTCCATTGTTTTTTATTCCGTGTGCATACCTTTTACGTGGTAGTAGTCTTACAATAAGTCGGGAAACTGACGACGTAAGTGTCGGACTTAAGTGCTTCCGTGGCCGAACGGTTACCATGCCGCACTGCCACGCAGATGTCCCAGGTTCGATTCCCGGGCCGGGAGAAGTATTTGTGTGGCTTACATTTATTTCTCTCGTGAGTTTGGGTGTAATTTGTAGTTGTCTATGTGTGTCCCCATGACACGCGCGATAGTGTTTCCCTTATGCGCGGCTGTATTAAGTGTGTGCGTTATCATTATTTATTATAAATAGCAAAATGGCTAAAATGAATGTTGCTAATCATATTTTATTATAAATGCGCAATTGTGTATTTTAGGCCAAAAACCACTTACGTAGAAAACACACAGCTGAAAAACGTGCTCTGAGGTCCGAGGCCGCTTTAGACAACGTCAGACAGCTGTTACAACAGATGAAAGATGTCGAGATGAACTCGCATATTGTTGACACTTACAGGTAAGCTGTTATGTTCAACGTGACGAAATAAAGTAACGTAATCGACATTTTGAATCTTTGTCCTGTAGTGTGCGGTTAGGGCAATTTACAATCTGGGCACTAGAGTGTCTTTGAAAAATAATTTTAAAGATATTTAACATTCTTACACTAACGACTCAGTACATTTATGAAAATGTTATTTATCATAATTATTAATACAAAGATAGAAAAAATTCCTTCGATCTGGCCGGATTCGAACCGACGTCTTTTAGCAAACCGTGTCAGACGCTATGCCAATTAAGCCACGGAACGAACCAGCGGACCTCACGAATTCTCCTATGTGCTTGTTGTTGGATCTTTGTATTTGGTTTTTAACGGCTTTTTAGCCGTAGCGCCATCTATGAGATGTCTATGAAAGATTTTGGTATATTAGTCAGAATTTTGTCTAAGCGTTCCATCTTTGTATTAATAATTATAACAAACTAGTGGAGTAATTTAATAAAAAATAATTGAATATCAATTCGATAAAAATTTAATGTTATTTATGTTTAGAAAAATATTAAATTTTTTAATGAAAAATAGTGACAGACATAACATTAATACGAAGAATAAAAATAAACTAGTTGTTCTTTACAGTCGTCTTCATAAAGTCATAAATTCATTTAAGGGGCAATATATACGCTTCTATAATAAGATTCCGATTGATATTCAAAATTTGCCATTCACAACGTTTAAAACTATTGTTAAATAAAAACTTTATACTAGAGGTTATTATACAACTTCTGCGTACTTGGATGTCAAAAATCCTTGGTAGTAACCCGTTAGGCTCTCGCAGGTAACCTCGATCTAAGATGTTTCAATTAAATATTGTATATACAAATAATAATTCAACTGTGTCAGAAACTTTCGGTTTTTCTTAAACATATTTGAACTTTCTGATTACCGTATCCATGGCTGCGGTAATTAGATATAATTACCGTTTCCATAAAATATTTGTGTCTTGATAACTCGAAAACTACTTTGTCTATTGTAATGCTGTTTAGACATATTGACAGTTAAGCTTAAAGTTATTCATGTTTCAATGTTATTGAATATAATAAGCAAGAAAAAACGATGGCTACGGTAATTATGTTGAGAACACCGAATGTGAGAATGGCCGATGTAATACATATTACAAAGAGCAACCCCTAGAGTTTCTTGCTCATTCTCCTCAGGGGAATCTGCCTTACGAATGAGCAGTAGAGTTTAATCAGTATGATGATTCCAATTGTAATTAGCTTACCTATGAAATGAAGATTATTTGACTTAGACATTTTTAGCAAAATCGAGTTATTGACGTATCCGAAATCAGCTAAACAGATGTACAACCCCCTCTAATCGGTATTTTAATGTCTTACCTAAATTTTAGTAAGACAATAAAATTAGTTTCAGTTTTATTGTTACGTAAAATCAGCGCAATTGACATTTTTAGGTGAGAATAAAACTTCAGGTGCTAATATCTCAAAAGTTACCCAAAATGCACATGCGTTAGTTAGTTACTTAAAGTTTTTATTAAAAAAACTGCTGAACACTTAAACAAGACGAAATAGTGTCATTCTTGACGGCCTTACCCATGTACGACTATTTATCTTCATAAATAGAATAATGAGAGTTTTCGGAATTCGGAAAAAGTAATTATTTAATTAACATTTAATGGGTTTCACAACACTATGTCGCTCCTTATAATTATATTTATATGTATATGTGGAACACCTTTTTCCGATCATTGGTAAAGACCTTGGAAATTAAGTTCCCACTGACTTAACAAATCACGCACTTAGCTCAAACTTATGTTATGAAACTTGTGGTTACCACAAACCATCGAGTATATAACCAGAAATAGAGACGAAATGTTATTTAATTTGTTTGAAAACTATTCTGCCAATTCATTACGGTGACAACTGCGCTCCGATTGGCAAGTCCTAATTCGAAACAATTGACGGGTGTCGTCAATTGTTTCACTTCAAATCGACCCGTTTAACTTGAGCTTTGCTATAATGGACGATAATTGCAAAATTACATATTTAATTACCGATGAAATTTGATTTCGTTTGTTTTGTAATTAAATATTTTGCTGTTTTTCCCACACCATCGAATGGAATTGGAACAGCCCCCATTGTTAGAAATAATATCTTTATTACAATAAATACAGAATAATTTTGGAATATACGGAGACGTACCCACAGGTCAGTTGTTGGCTTCTATTTTGTGATTTCAGTGCAAACGTGAGTTGATATTTAAAAGTGATATGAGGTCCATTTGCCTGATAAGTTCCCAGGGGTGGATGGCCCTTATTTCGTCTCTATTTCTTGTTATATACTGGATGCCACAAACTGACGCGACTAAATACAATCATCACTTAGCTCGTAACTGATTCGTCTAAACGCGCTCATAACTCGAAAACTTTGGAAGCTCTTTTTATTGTATTTATAATAATTAATACATTGATTTGTGTTCAGAACAAGTTCCCAAGCGATGAAACGAGGCATGAAGGAAGGCGGACTGGACGAGGACGCCGTTCATGACACCATGGACGATCTAAAAGACGTGAGTTACACCACATGCGAAACTCTGTTAGAAAAATTTTGTATTGTGTCATTGTACTACCTATACAATTTTATCAATTATAGGAGCTTGGAAACAAAAACTGACAAATTTCGATTGCCATTTCGTCTAGTCTCATTGAATGGATTTGTCGCATTCTGTTTTTGAAACGTATTTTTTAAATGAGCGATTGGTGTTCAGGTTGGATAAATTACAAAAACTAAACATGTAATAAAATTACCCGTTTAAAAAAACATTAAAGGAAAAATGTGATATAACGATTTTTTTACACCGGTTTTTTCATTATTAATTAGTTATTTTCCATTCAATTAATTTAATCACAACCAATTAATTATTAATATATTCATTATCAAAAAAATAATTATTTTTTATTAATTATTCATCAATAATTTAATTATTAATGAATTTTAAACATCTAGTTTATTCTACCAGTTTTGGTATCGCAATAAGCCATTCAGAAAAAGCTATATGTGTTTTTATTTATTCAAATTCATAGTGTGTTTTTAAATCTTATGCCCTCAGTTATAAGGTTGAATTCACAACATTACCCTTGTTGTTTAAGGTTCTTGATACATACAACGAGGTGGAACGCGCTCTAAGTACAACTGTCGATGACTTTGACGCAGCGGAGCTAGAACAAGAACTTAAAGATTTATTGGCTAGTCCATCTTCACCTGGTGGAGGAACAAGGGCTAAAGAGAAAGACGGCCGAAGAGTTTCAGGTAATAATTTGCTCATAAAAAATGGTCGGAAAAAGATGTTCCACATATATAGATATATGTATAGATATAGCTACAAGGAGCGATATAAAGTCATTAAAATCACCAAATATTAATTAATTACTTTTTCGAAGTCCGGATTTCCGGAAATGGTTTTACTGCATCGTAAGACAAAACTGCTGACCTAGGAAGTCGAAGTTGGATTTTAAAGTAGTTCTAATGGTGTCATGTAAAAAATGCAGTAGACAACTGACCTTTTACCAAAGCACGGACTAAAAAAGTAACGAGGATGGTCACTCTCCGCCCCTCCCTAACTTTAGATACCGCACTGCGCCCCGCATATTGACGGAACGGCAACAAGGCCGATCAGTTATCTACTGAATTTTTTTACATGGCACCATTAGAATTACTTTAAAATCCAACTTCGACTTCCTAGGTCAGTAATTTGTCCTATGATGCGAAATCATTTTCGGAAATCCGGAATTCGAATAAATAATGAAAAAAGAAAAGACTTGGTACCGTCTCACCATCGGAGAGTCCCATCTAGCGGCAAGGGTGCTAAGGATGACATTCGTGCTGCCTCGTAGCCTAGTCAGGAGTGAGGCATAACGGTTTCGCATAACTGAATAAAAGCAATCTGTACGAGTTTCAGCAAACATAGTGGAGGCACTACAGTAACGCGGCAACTTAAATAGCACCCTAAAAGCATTATTATATTGGATAAGTACCTATGGACCGGCGTGTCGCTTACCACCAGGCAAACGACTTGTGCGTCCCGGCACTATAAAAAAACCTGTAATTTCACCAAAATCTTACCTTTCAAAACCGGAACGCAGCAATGCTCACATTACCGCTCGGCGATGCATGCATGCTTTGTACCTGCTTTTTCTGATTTACCCAATATTTCTTTTAATGTTACCAGATAAACTTCCGACACCTCCGGCGGACAACCCGCACCGTAAAGTCTCTGAACGCGATTTCATTTTTGATGGCGAAGAACGCATTATAGCTGAACTGAACGAACTAGGCATAGAAGACTCCAGTCCGAAGCAGAAGGATACCCCGAAGCGAAAGGATACTAAAGCGAAGCAAAAAGTTCCTGTTGCCGAAGCGTGGGGCGATGGTGAGTTATTATTATTAAATAAATAATTCTTAGATGACATTGCGTTTCGCACGGTTTGCGAACCGACGTTCGAATCCGGCAGGATCGAAGGAATTTTGAATTTTTTCTAAGCGTTCAATCTTCGTATTATTAATTATAACAAACTAGTGGAGTAATTTCACAAAAAAAAATAATTGAATACCAATTCAATACAAATTTAATTACAAACAGATGATGTCCCATCTCTAGGCAGGGCTGGTTACAGAACTGGGTGACTAAATAATTTTATAGATTTCTCATAGATGGCGCTACTGCTAAAAGTCGTTTAAAACCGAATAATAAATCAATTTTAGACAACATCGCATATGTTGCTGTGATCCCCAAGGGAAGTTTTTATTTTAAGCACACACTCGTAGGCCCACCACACACACGCGCACGGACACGCACGCACGCACGCACGCAAACGCACGGACGCACGCACGCACACGTACGGACGCACGCACGCACACGTACGGACGCACGCACGCACACGTACGCACACACGCACGCACTCACGTGCAAGTTAAATTTCTAGTTATTTACTTAGTTTAAGTCATTGACTTACAAATAAGTGGACGACGGGTCTAATACAAAAACCACGAAAAAAATGTCCCAAAACAACCTATTTAAACGTAGTGACATGTAAAGGAATATGAAAAAGCTAAAACGTTAGATTTAAATTGTAATGTCATCGCAGTACTGTCTAATTTTGCTTGCTTCGCTGTCAGTCGTACAAACGAAGACTAAAGCGTGAATGACGCTCTGTATACGATTTTAGCGCCCTATAAGTTCGGACACTTTTTAGCGCGGACCCGACGTCCATATAATTGTAAGTCAATGGTTTAAGTAAAGCATTTGTGTTATGGAACTTGCTAACAACGACGGTACTACAATCACCCATACCCGAGACAATATAGAAAAGTTAGTTTACTACACCCGGCCCAACCGACTCGACACTCGACTATGGAGGTCATCGTATTATTGATACAAACATTGAAAAATTCTTCGATTCGACTGGACTCGAAGTAGCAACCTCGTCAAACTGAGCTACGGAACCAGTCAGCGGAACTTACGATTAAAAAAACTCGCTTACAAAAACACTCTTAGGGAGTCACGGAACTTATCGACGCGGAATCATTTTGATGCGATCGTGTTTAGCCAGACTGCATGAAGCCTTAGACGCGGCTGTACGCGCGCCGTTGCGTCAGTTGTATCTAAACCAGGATCAGCTGTCGTCGGTATGCGTACGGCCGCGATTGGAAATTCGGAAGACGCAGATTGGTTGCCGACCTATGTCGAGCCGCATTCGTGCCACCAAGCAGTAATGTCAGCATAACTGTGTTCCGGTTTTGAAGGGTATTGGTGCTGTTGAAATTACAGGCACATGGAACTTGCAGTGGCACTGCAAAGTTTAGAATAAAAAAATCTGAAAAGATAATCACGCATCTGCAGATTTCAACGATGAAAACTTCGCATCCGCGTCTTCTACTGCAGAAGTCGTCGTAACCCACAGCCTTGGTTAACACTATCTAGCTGACCGTTTGTACAATATTTCCAGACGAAGAACCCGTTCCTCCTAGACCGAAGTCACCCAAATCGAAATCGTGGTACCCGCCATCGGGCCAGTTCCTCACCGAGACGTGGAACAACAACGACAGCTTCGGGGAACTGAGACAGGACGACCGGCTGCACCCAGGTACAAAACACGTAACTTCTTATCTTTTTTTTATATTTAGTAGGCAGCAAACAAGCATGCGGTGCCCTGATTAAAAGCGGTTACCGTCGCTTTTGAACGCCTGCAACACCGAATGGCGAAAGCCAGTACTATGACAAAAACACATAGGAGAATTTCGACAGCTCGGTAACTTGACCTGTGCCTCAGTTGGTAAGAGCTATGCTACGGTGCAACATGGTTCTGGGTTCAAGTCCCACGAGATCGGAAGAAATTTTCCTATGTGTTCCATTTTTGTATTCATAATCTTTAATAGTACGTAGTATTTATACTTATTATCTTTAAATATAAGTAAATATTTATAATTCCAGGGCAACAACTAAACGTAGACTTCACAACCCCGCCACGATTATACAACACAGACTTCCTCGTCCGCGACCACAAACCCGTGCGCAGCGGTGGCAACGTGTGGCTCTACAACAGGGACGACAATAGCAATTTCGATAGTGATCTTGCCACCAGTACTGAATATTACAGGTGAGTGACACATGTGTAGAACTATACTGTTACAGATGTGACGTCATAATCTACAACCATAAAACCCGTGTAGTTGCATAGTCTGTACCAATCCATTTTCAACAAAAAGTAAACAAAACTGTTTGCTTAAAATTCTAAAGCAACCACTCAATAAATCGATTAAGTAACACTTTCGCGTACATTTCAAAGATTTCGAATTGATATCTATCATTTTTTCCAACAATATTTATTTGAACAACATCGTAAAATTGTATTTGAAAAATGGTAGTCCAAAAGTGAGGTTATTTTTCGTCTATACATCTATGACTTGTCTATGGTTGCATAGTACTGTACGAAAAAAGAAACATTCGGTTAATTCAATTAAAGTTTTTGTAACCGATTAGTAAATCGAATATTTCAATCGCAATCGAACGACTATCTAAGTTTAAGGATTTGAAGGAGGACTTAAAATTAAGATTTCGGAAATTTTAAATTTGCTTATATAGGTTATGTAGGGAAAACCGCTAGTATGACTCAATTGAACAAATTGATTCATTCAATTAATTAATCGATTTGTAGTTGGCATTACAATTGGAAATCACTAAACCGTCTATGGTCGGGTGACTGTGACTTGTTTGTTTACATTTTGTTGAAAATAGCGGCGACAATATCTACTTCTACAGCTATATCATAATCACAACAATTGAGTTGGAAATTGAAATTGTCCAATCACGTTCTTTTATTATCACGTGAAATACAGTACTAAATTCAAATTGACCAATGACATTTATTTAATATTACATGCATACATACATCCACTTTGGAACTGGCTACTACAAATCTGAATTAATATGACGTGAAACGCTGTAACCGCAGAACAATAAATACACTAGAACTGGACTAAGGGCGTGACACGTGTGCCAACAGTACGCGAAGTTCCACATACAAGAGCTCAGTCCGCCATTTTCGCTTTGTACGTTATAGAAGTGTCAATTATCTCGCACAAAACCTCGAAAATCGTAGAAAAATGCCTTATTTTGCTACTTTGGAGTGCAAAAATGATAGTGGCACCTGTAATATTATCCATGGAGCTGTTTCATATTGTTACGGACGGCCGTACGCGCCTGGCCGGTCAGAGCTAGAGTCCAGAACAGAATGATTAATTCGAGAGCTCTGATTGGCCGAGCGGCGTAGCGACCCATTGATAGGACCGGTACGATGTGGGAGACATCGTGCCGGTATAAATATGGGCGGATTTTAGTTTGTATTCATTCACTTTTCATCACTCTTAGAAACACTTGTCTCGTAAGTCAGATTGACATGAATATATACAGTCCACTTCAAATTAAGAAGTTTCATTTAAAGATATCGAAGGAAGAATAAAGCAGAGGATCGAAGAGCGTCGGTCCTGAACACATATCATTGTTCTTATTTTATTTTAACCCGGCTCGGATGTACGAAAAGAGTACGTGTAGGTTTAATCATGACCATTATTACCCCATATTTCATTTACATTTTTTATATAATATATTAGTTAGAACTTTTTAACAAAGTATATTATACCATCATACGTATACCGCAATATTTCAAGATATTCATTAAAAAAATACAATTTATTGTACAAGTTTATTAATAATACAAATTTTACTAAATATCTACAAAATAATCAACTTTCGCAGCTCATTTAGTTTCATGCCATAAAAAATCAACAAGAATATTATTTTTTCTTACTAGTTAAATTATTTTAGTAGTACAACGAGAGATCAATATTAATATGCAGCATGAAAAACTGTACTCGATAAATAAACTGCAGGGCAATTTTTAATTTATTTCATTTTCTTTCATTCAATTTTAATGTTTATTTTTGTTTATATTATTTCCATATAAAAATGTTTCTGTAATTTTATTATAATATTACAATTTTTTAGATTATAAAGTTAAATTTTTAAAATTTAATATTATTTTAATTTTGATTGTATTTTATTTTATTACATTTATAAATATTGAATTCTAAACTAACATAGTACCTCAGGTTTGTATAAAACTAACAAGGACCTGTTATCTTAAATAAAAAACTATTATTATTATTAATAATAGAAAGAAAGGAAGTAAACTGTTTATTATACAAGCACAGACACGCATATGGACAAACAACAGAGGAACAACAACAATAATAATAATAATAATTCAAAATTAAACTAGGTCCTCGGAGAGGCGAGAATGTAAATAAATAATGATATAATAATAACAAAAAAAAAAATTAAAACAATTGATACTGATTACTGAATTAAAGCAATTAATAATGCAGTACTTGATTCACCGTCATGCGTGTCGCGACTGGTGCGACAACTTGCTCAGCTTCAGCCACAAACGGCTTTAAACCGTTTCGTGGCGCTGATTTTCAGCAAGCCCGGGGCGAGTGAGCCACTGACAACAATACATAACTCAACAATAAATAAATAAACAGATAAGAAAACCGACATAATAGGTATTGTACATACAACTACATACACATGAGAAATACTTATGATATGTAAATAACAGTATCTCAATAAAATAAACTTAAGCTCTAATTTTTATACAAATTGGATAATATATGAAATGTATATGTAATAGAAGAAAATAATAATTATTAGAGTATAAGCTTTGAGTAAAGTCTTGAAAGAATCAACAGACTTAGCGCGTCTGACAGAAAATATTGCGTTTGATACAGAGAGGTTAATCGTGGAGATAGAAAACCGGAATAATTTCGACCGCGCCCTTGTATTATTGAGAGGAATTCATATGTTGTTGCTTAGTTAATAGAATTCAGATTCGCTATTTATGTACGTTAGAGCGCGGTAACTGGACGCCATTTTTAATTTTCAATGGGAGAGGCGGTATTCGCCAGCAGTGGCTCAGGTGACCGCGGACGCAGATGATTATTATTGCAGTATTTATATATTCAAGTACCTCCATGGTCGCATGACTTGC
Source organism: Hyposmocoma kahamanoa (assembly GCF_003589595.1). Lineage (NCBI taxonomy): Eukaryota > Metazoa > Arthropoda > Insecta > Lepidoptera > Cosmopterigidae > Hyposmocoma > Hyposmocoma kahamanoa. The sequence goes on from NW_020653777.1 coordinate 1,369,378, forward strand.
GTACCGGTTTTCATAGTGTCGGCGTCTATGAGGTCCCGGGTTCGATCCTCGGCCGGGTCAACGTAGAAAACTAACTTGTCAATATTGTCTCGGGTCTGGGTATCTGTTGTACCGTCGTTGTTTTCTATTTCCATAACACAAGTGCTTAGGATCATAGCAACTTACGTGATGTTATAATATTTACAGTTCCGAAAGCCCCGGGAAAGCGGGTGGCAGCTTCCAAATGGCGCCGGGTGGCGAGCGGAAGCCTTCCGCCACCTGGCAGCCACCCGACTCTGTGGACGACGTAGACGACTTAGAAGAAAGGTTAAGAAATTTACGAGGTTACAATTTATAATATTTGTAGGATAACTTTGTTTTTGTGTACATATTTTTAAATGCGTTTTTTTTTTGTTATTAGGAGCTGTTGAGTTTTTAGGGAAACTGTCATGGTGTATCGTACGATGACGTAATACGGTTTCGCTATCTCTGTCTAAGCGTATCGAACTCGTCGCTTCGATAAAAATTAAAAAAGTGATTAGTTAAGATAAGATATTATAAGAAAAAACATATTGTAGTCGTGTTGTATACAATAATAGTAAGTAGTTAGATTTGTGTCTTTTTTAAAATTAAATATAATAGGATTTTTTCACGTTTCAAACAAATTTGTTCGATTTTAAAATGTTGTACGATACAATAGTTTTTTGAATTGTTGAGTTTTTTCATTGCTCTGCCTCAGTGGCCGTACGGTTACCAAGGCCGGGAGAAATATTTGTATGGCCTACATTCATTTCTCTCGTGAGTTTGGGTTAATTTGTGGTTGTCTTTGTGTGTGTGTCCATGGCAACCGCGATACAGGGTTTCCCTGACAGTTCTCTGCCCAAAAGTGTTGCCCGCTGGCAAGCAGTTAGTGATTGCACTCGATAAATATTCTATCGACTATCGACAGAATGTTGGTGACGCTTATGCAATAAATAACCGAACTTATTTGAATCATCGTCGGCCCATTATTCCTCTCAACCATTGACTTACAAATAAATGGACGACGGGTCTAATACAAAAACCACGAAAAAAATGTCCCAAGTCAACCTATTCGAAATTTAAATTGTAATGTCATCGCAGTATCGCGCTGTCAGTAGAACAAATGAAGACTAAAGCGGAGTGTCGCGCTCTGTATACGATTTTAGCGCCTTACAAGTGCGGACACTTTTTAGCGCGGACCCGACGTCCATATAATTATAAGTCAATGCTCTCAACCAATGAACTTATGTCATTTCAATTGTCAATTTTTTGTAAGTTCATACATACATACACTGCATTTAAAAGTATGTCTATTAAAAATTCAAAGAGGAAAGATATTTGAAAGCTTTTCACTTTAATTCAATATAAATAATCACTTCCGCTTGTTCTTGTTACAATGTACATGAATAAAAATTGATTTCAATTCTAGTAGGTCCTACAGTCAAAATAGAAATAAAGAAGGCAATAATGCAATTAGTAGTCATTAGAACGTCGTAACATTCACTATTCAGACATTTTTGGTAAAATTTTGCATTCTTTCGAAATCAATCGATAAAATTGTCGACAACAACGTGACTATTTAAAATTTTATGGAAACTGGCAACCCTGCAAATCTCATTTTACTCCGTCTTCAAAAGGACAGACTATTGGTTCCAACATTTAAAATCGACAAAACACTCAGAACATTATTTTGAAACAATCATCAATCATGACCGTCAACACTTTTAAAACTATAGAATTAGTTTAGAATCCATTATTTACGTAAGCCGTTATGATACGGCGGAACAGTTATCGTCATTAGTCGTAATAAAAGTAGTGTAGCAACACTAATATTGATATCTAATTATAAAATCGTTAAAAAAACCTAAAAAAAACACTTCTAATATTATAAATGGTGTATTTTTTTAAATTAGATAGTTACAAAAGAACGAATGTCATTAATTACATCGTTTAGATCGCGGTGTGGGGCATCAACCGTCTCTTTACAATAATCAATGGATAATAAAGTGTCCAATTCTGTCATGCTAGTGTAGAACTAAATTAATAAGACTAAACTAAAATATGTACTTTAAATAGTGCGTAGTATATTTAAAACTACCGAGTGACTCATAACAAAGAAGTTAGGCCCATATTAGGTTGTTATTAAATTAAACGGTTATCAATTATAGCAGGTTAACATGAGCACAGAACAAAAGATACGTCTTCTCCAAAGAAGGATGGCGACATGCCGTGTATTTTGTGACCCAGTGTTTTTGACAACGTGTATTAAGGCGACCTATCAATACTTGTGATTCATTATCAAAGTATCAAAAAAGCAATGAAATGCAGCAATGAAAATGAATAAAAATTAAATCTGCTCAAATGGCAGAAATTTGCCACAAATGGTCGCACTGTTCTCAATCTCAAAGTGACATTGACATTGACAAGAGGCCTCTTGTCAAAACGTTCCTTTGCTAACTTTCGTAATGGCCGCCATTAAGGACACAGAATAGAACTTTCGAATCTCTCACTTACATATTTTCTAAACATTTTTGTCACATTGTGTTTTATTTTTTACTTTATCTCATTTTTGTTTAATTGATTAGGTATTTTATAGCTATAGCGTTTTATGTGTGTACTATAAAATAACTAATACTTCAGGTAGGTAAACATTCAATCATGCTTAAATTGAAACGGACGTACAAGAGCGTTAGATAATCTATGATCGAGCTGAATCAATTGCGTTGTGTACTTGCATCTATTCTAAAATACAATGTTTTACAATTTTTTTATTCCCGACTTCTAAAAATATACAAAAATATTTTGATAACTAGGCATAAACTAAAACGCAAAATTATACTAGCAATGTCCATGAACGACTCTTCGTCGTTATTGAGGCAGCTTTTGCCATCCTTCTTTGAGAATTTACTCTCAAAAATGCTGTCACTTGAATTGTTTCAACAAGCAACACAGACGATAGACAAACGACAAATCTTCTGAATAGTCGCAAGTTTTGTCTATGCCAGGTCTGCACGTTACGAAATAAAGTTGAAAATCAATTGTCTCGTTTAAAAAACTTACGAGATCTTGATTTATACGTAACTATCCATAAAAAGTTTACACAGCTTTATATTTTCTATTAATAGTAGAAAGCTAATGTGTGACGTGTGTTAGCCGTATGCTAAAATTAATTACTGAATTTTTGTAACATTTTCATGAGTATTTAGTACAGTCACATAACAAAATAGTATGTTTAATGGCAGTGGTGGTGTCGATTCTGTGAGCCCTTTATTTTTAAACTAAACTGTCACATTTAAAAATGTGGTAGTCTCTTTCGCTCACATTTAATTTTAAAGGGCCAGAATTGGATATGTGAAATTGATTTAGGTTATGAATCGCACCTCTCGTGGAAGAATTGCATAAGTAAAATTACATTGAAAATGTTTATTGCTCCATTAGATACAGAAAAATATAACACACGTCCTCTCCAATTCTTGTAACTCTAGTGACAATATTAATCGATAAGTTACAAGAATTGGAGAGGATGTGGGTTATATTTTTCTGTGTCTAATGGAGAAATAAACATTTTTGACGTAATTTCACTTATGCCATTCTTCCATGAGGGGTGCTAATTAGGAATTTCAGAATCGAAACCAGGACACCAAGACATTCTTATTATGTATGTATACTACATGCTAAGTTAAAAATAAATGTAAATAAATAATTTATTATTTAATTAAAATGTAAAATGACTGCGTTTAAAGCAATATTTTAGTATTGTGATGATAATCATTAGTGATTTAAAATTAGTTATTTGAATTATAAATATTAAATGTAGCCCTATAACCTGGGCAATGAATTAGAGTGATTAAACACGGCGATTTTTAGTAGCTGTTAAAAGCAACGTAGCTTTTGATTGGTCAAGTCAAGGTCATATCGCGCAACGCGATAAATTTGCGACAATATATTGCCAGAATGTTTGCATTGTGAATCCACCTTAAAGGTATATCATTAGCGACTGCATCGCTGCTAAAACTCGCCTTGTGTAACGGCGTACAGTCACGTGAATCAATATATGTACAGCGTCTAACAATACAGTGCAGTCATATTTGCGAATATGAAAACATCGATGATGCTTGACAACTTTAGCCAGTAACAAAAAAAATATTCGTAATTTTTTATTCAAATAACGGACGACGACAAATTTGTTTGAAAAAGTCCAATAAAATTCTTGCTAAAGTACTTTATTGCCTTGGATATTTTCACATGACCAAAGTGGTGCACCTTTTCACGAAAAATGTCCAGAAACTTCAAAGTGCGCTTGTATAGTTCATCAACTGTTAGGAATATATTCCTGATACTGACCGACATGAACTAGTTCATGATCCACGGTCTTAATAGTTCATCGGTCTTTTTAGTTCGGTACGAACTAGGAACTGTCTACGTTGATAGTTTACCTGTCTTTTATTCAGTAGAACGGTGCGAGCGGGACAATTATCGATCTTTCACTGCTTTTAGTACAAGTTCGAGTGGGATGCACGATTGAACGTTTCCGGCTCGTTTTAAGTCTCTTATACGTATTATGTATAATATAATTATATTATTATATTATAATAATTATATCTACATTTTGTATATGTCGGAAACGGACGGTCATGAGTACGAAAAACTGCGAGACAGGCGCCACCTGCAGGTTACAGAGCGCTTCCTCTGCCGGTCGACCTCGACCTAGTCTGGGTGGGGAACGGTGAGACTCTCGGGCTGCACACACGTTACCTAGAAACTATTCTACGTTTCGCCTAGTGCATATTTTGGTCGTTAAAATTAATAGAAAGAACAAGTTGTTATTCGATTTCATAGTTATTAAAATATACAGTGTTACTATTCAACAAAATCTCATTGCACAATTCCTAAATCTGCCCAAACGATGTCTGAAGATTCAATTCTAGAACCTGACGGTTCCGACATAATATAATATGTACATAAGCTCACGCCCTAGTCCCACAGAAGGGGTAGGCAGAGACCATATACCACTTTTCTCTATCCTGACACAACTCTCGAGCCTCACATACATCAACTACCCTTTTCATACAACTTCTTTTATTTTTGTCACGTCTGATCCCAGCCTTTTCGACTGATTCCTTTTTCTATTCTAGACACTACATTCTCTTTTAAGCCACATCTTTCACGTATTATTATATTCTTCACTCTATCACTCGACTTTATTCCACAAATTTTCCTTAAAGATCTCATCTCCACTGCATTAATTCTACTCTCATGCTTCTTCTGCCATTCTGGTCTCAATACCAAACGTCATTGTAGGAACCAACAAAGCATTGTCTATGGACATTGTGGCTATGTGTAAGCTTGTAAAAAAGCATCGAGTATATACCCAGAAATAGATTCATCCCTGGCAACTCATTTATTTATTTATTTATTCATGGAAAACCAACAGCTTCTTACATTTAATTCAAACAGGAACATAAACATAAAGCCAATTGCAGGTTTCCACCTATAGCTTCAAATCATACACGAGTATTAAACAAACGAACAATAAACAGTACTTCTTAACAACATGCACTTACATATATATAACAACCCAATACCTGCGCTAATGACAAATTATATGCATGAATTATAAGACTTACTCATTTTATAGCATAAGAATTTAATAAATTTATTTTGGACTCGTTCAATTCTGTCAATATAGACTTTGTATCTCGGACTCCAAATTTGGGAAGCATATTCCAACTTACTTCGAACATTTATTTATTTTATTTTTTATTT
>NW_020653777.1:1385143-1387007 GCF_003589595.1 Hyposmocoma kahamanoa
GAAGCTCAATTCACAACCAGGCGTTTTTCTCATAATCCGCCCCCACAGTTACCAACGAAGAATCTGTAGAAACAATTGATATCGAGCAAAGTCAACAAAGCGAACAAAGGAGATTGAGAGATCGTAGTAAGATTCGACCACCACAAAGATATGAAGACTCAGAAATGTATAGTGTACTTCATTTTGCCGAAGTATTTGAACCTAAGTCTTATGAAGAAGCAATTAACGGCAATGAAGCTGATAAGTGGATTGATGCAATGGAGAAGGAAATATCATCCCTTGCGGAGAATAACACGTGGACTGTTGTTCCCAAGCCGGCTGATTGCAAGCCAGTTGATACCAAATGGCTTTTTAAAATAAAGAAAGGCGAAGACGGAAATAAGTTTTTTAAGGCGCGTTTAGTAGCTCGTGGTTTCAAACAAAAAGAATTTGTATCGGCATCCGAAGTTTACTCGCCGGTCGCACAGCTCACAACTTTCAGAATGTTTGTTGCAATAAGTGTGAAATTGGGAATTAAACAGCATCAAATGGACGTCTGTACGGCTTTCCTTAATGGTAAGATAAATGAACTTGTGTATGTGAGTTTGCCTGTGAATTTTAATATAGAAAGTGATAAAGTATGTAAATTAAATCGAGCTCTGTACGGTCTTAAAAAGTCGCCTAAGTATTGGTATGACACATTAGATGACACTTTAAGAAAATATGGTTTTACAGCCAGTAAAAATGATTATTGTTTTTATTATAAAGTGAGTAACAGTATTAAAACTTATTTCCTGGTGTACGTCGATGATTTCCTAATTATGTCGACAGACAATAATGAATTGCTCAATATAAAGAACTATTTACAGAAATGTTTTAAAGTTAAAGATCTAGGTATTGCTAAGTGCTATCTTGGCATAAATGTGTTACAGAACGGTGACCATACAGTTTTAAGCCAAACAGAATATATCGCAGGATTATTACGGAAATTTAACATGCATGAGTGTAAGCCGGTGTCCACACCGATGGACCAAAGTGTAAAACACAGTTTACTGAAATTACATATGTCTGAAAACGAAGCCATCGAAATTAAATGTAGAAAAGCTATCGGTGCAATTATGTATTGTATGTTAGCCACGAGACCAGATTTAGCTAATAGTATGTCAATACTGAGTCGTTACCAATCTTGCGCTTCTGAAGAATTATGGACAGCTATTAAAAGAGTTTTACGTTATTTAAAAGGAACTATGGAGTTAGGGTTAATATTTCATAAAAAATATTCTGATTCTTTTATTGAAGGTTATGTAGATTCAGATTGGGCAGGTGACCTGCTAGACCGTAAGTCTACAACTGGTTACGTATTTAAAGTTTTTGGGTGTACTGTAAGCTGGCTTTCTAAAAAGCAACAGTGTGTAGCTTTATCGTCTACTGAGGCTGAGTACATGGCACTCAGTCAAGCTTGTACTCAAGCTGCGTGGTTATGTAAAATGTTAGAAGATACATTCTTGTATGATAAAATGCCTAGCACAATTTTGTACGAGGATAATCAGGGTGCAATTAAAATAGCTGAGAGTTTAGATTCAAAGCGTCTTAAGCACATAGATATTAGGCACAATTATATCCGAGAACAAGTACATAAAGGAGCTGTCGTTTTGAGGTACATTGATAGCAAGGAACAGTTAGCCGATATCTTTACAAAACCTCTTGACAGAATGCTTTTTGAAAAATTTAGAATAATGCTAGGGCTGTGTTGAGTTCAGTTTTGTTTATAAGTAAGAGGTCCCCCCCCCCTTACATTTATTAATTAAGTTTTCATTAAGAGGGGGTGTTAGAGGTAATGAAACCTCATTTGAGAATACCTGCGTGTATGTGGAGTCGGGTAAAA
>NW_020653777.1:1387017-1415715 GCF_003589595.1 Hyposmocoma kahamanoa
TGAATAAAATATTTAATAATTACTTCTCGGGCGTGAGTGTTTTCTTTCACAGTTTTCGTTTAGGATTCTAGGCTGAATCTGAGATTTGGGTCAGAGTTTCACTTTTTATTTATAACTTCGGCATTTTTGTTGTAGCTGCGTAATTCTATTTAAACAGTTCTGTTCAGAATTTTTTGAGTTAGTTCTTGGATTAACAGGGGAGATGTCATGAATTGTGATTTATATGTATACCGTATATTCGGTGGCGGAAGTTGCCGTCGCGCGACCTACCTAAAAGTTTATTGCACATGAGATTGACTTTTATTTGAAAATAATTCGTCTAGATTGGACAGCAGACGGTGGTCAGCAAACGCAAAGCAGTGAATTACAAGCTTGATACAATTTTTTAATATTTATTTATCGTCTTCAGGCAAAAGTTTTTATACTGAGAAGCTATTTACAAAATAAGTTATTGTTTACAAACTAACGGGGAAAATGTTGTTTGCAGTTACCACAACCCTCCACTGATAGATTGTAAGTTTAACAAAAATATTTTTTGACTAAAAGAATACATTTTTTAATAATTCGGTGTGTTCATTTTTCAGTGCTTCGTATTCATCCATTAGGCAGAATATCAAATACCTAGTAACCGAATATTCGTGGCATTTCTAATTAAAGGCCTATTCAGATGTAATCGATACTCGCTACCGCTGTGGTTAGCGAACAATATCGCGCGGTATTCCGTCATGTATTTGTACCAAGTTCCGCAACTAACGGGAACCGAAATCTGCGCCATATCAGAGAAAAAAAAAGTAGCGAATACGGTAACTCTACGCCCGTCCCCAGCTTTAGATATCCGCATCACACCCCGCGCATTGACGGTCACATTGATTAAACGGCAATAAGACTGTCGGTGAGACGTTTTCGCGCTAAGGTGACTTTGACATTTGAGTATAGTTTTGATTTATTCATTTCGAAAGTTGTACGTTATTAAATAACATCACTTTATGTTATTATATATAATGGTTGTGAATTTTGCTGTATACGGCTGTTTATCATTATCTGAACGGGATAAAAAAAAAGGAGTTTCTTTCGTTTTCCGATAGATGAAAAAAAAACAAGTAAAAAAAGAACTTGTCTGAGATTCATTCAGTTATTCTTTTCTTAATTTATTTAGTGCAGAGTAATATAAATACAAATTTATTATATCAATATAATGAGACGCCATAACTTCGAGAGCTACTAGACAAGAGCTACTAGAATAAATAAAACGTAGAGAATATACCTAATTATTCATTAGGTAATGATAAACTTGGACACGCAATTTCAAATACTTTGGTTACCTTATTTAAAAGTACCTGTACAAAATATAACATTTGAAGTGCTTTTAATATATTTTTTAAATAAATCTTCAATATTATTTTGTTTAGTGAATTAATGAAAACTACATTATTAAATCGATTTAAATACCTAATGAACATGCGTAATTATTAGGATTCTATTAATAGAATTATAGATAACCGATTCGCGTTAGAATTTTCGCTATCTTACCGCTCAGATCACGTAATAGTACGAGAAAGTAATGGGTAACCCTGCCACTTCGCGCACGCTTTTGCGCGTGTGTAGATAGCGCCTTGCTGTATGTAGTAGTAGTAGTAGGTAACTAACTTTCGATCATCGAGTATATAACCCGAAATACAGACGAAATAAGGGCCATACATTCCTGGTAACACACATTAGCGATACAGCTCTTATAAATATCAATTTTCGTTTGCACTGAAATATAGACAGGCCAGCTATTGAGCTGTGTGTACGTATCTGTATATTACAAAAAATATTCTGTATTTATTGTAATAAAGATAATATCTCTAACAATGCCGTGCTGTTCTATTCGGTGGTGTAGGAAAAACAGCAAAACATCTGATTACAAAACAAACGCAATCACATTTCATCGGTCATTAAATATAAAATATGTAATTTTGCAATTTTCGTCCATTATAGCAAAGCTCAAGTTAACTGGTCGATTTGAAGTGAAACAATTGCCGACATCCATCAATTGTTTCGAATTCGGGCTGGCCAATCGGAGCGCAGTTGTCACAGTAATGATATGGCAGAATAGTTTTTCAAACAAATTAAATGACATTTCGTCTCTATTTCTGGTTATGTACTCGATGCTTTCGACCGTTGCATGGAGTGTCCAGGGTGTGGCCATACCGCCGTATCGGTAGTATTTTTTCGCTTGCTTTGCGAAATTGGTTTCGCCAGATGGTGTGCTACACCGCTCACCCCGAAAGTCAGTTAGTGACGATAAGTTGAAATAATAGAAGGACTCATTTGCAATTATGACATCAAAACAGTGAAATGATACATTTATTGAGACACGTTACGTACGGTTAAGGTACGATCTTATTCACTGACGTCACTAAGTGATTGAAAAATTGATTGTCGCTATCCATAGCATAGCGGTAGCGATATCCGCTTAGGTTTGAACAGTAGGAATACCGCATACCCACTCGGATTCCGCACCCATACCACAGTGGTAGTGAAAATCGCTCATATTATTAACAGGCCATAAAAGAGGATGGGTTTGAAAAGTGTTCCGAGAACTGGCAACACGCGTCATTACTCATCCGGAACGGCTCAAAAGTGCTATGTACTCAGAGCCGTGAAAACCAATAAAAAAAACTCATCCGAAACGAAAACTTGACAGCTGTTTACCGGCTAATTTTCGTTCTTCTGATAAAGCCAAATAAATCTTTGGCAATCTTTGGTGAGCTCTGATATATTTCCGTGTGTTTATGCTTCAAGAGGTGCCGGTGGCTTGTTCGACTGAATACGCAGCAAATTACATCGTAGTCCGACCAGAAATAATCAAGATTTACTGGAATTTGGCGGGAATGTCGTCCCCGCTCAGGTAAGATTTCTATAAACAATACCTGCAACTCATTTTGTTATTATTTTCCTATTGCAGGGGTGTTTTGAGACAAGCTACAACATCGTGCGAGTTTCTAGCGACCGTAACGTAAATTATATTTCCATTAACGTTTAATTTTCACAAGATTGTATAAATAGTGCCTTTAATTTTGATTTTCCAAGGCCACAGAGTTGGCATGTTATAATTAGTGGGTAAATAGCACCTTTGTAATGAATGGTTGGAAAAAGGTGTTCCACATATGTATGTGTACATATATCGATACAAAAAAAAACTTCTAGATGCTTAGATAAGACGAAAAAGTGCCATTTTTGACGGCCTTACTCATAAATTGAACAAAGAGCAGAGTTTCATTCGGAATTCGAAAATGGTCATCAATTAATAGTTGGTGGTTTTAACACCTTTATCTAATTGTTTACCAGACGTTTAGAAAAAGTCATACCCTAAATTCGCAAACAAAAAATTTAACCATTATTTTTGTACATTGTTTAAATTTAAACCACTGCCTGTTAGTTTAATGCGTGTTTTTAGTCATCGCTACAGAACACCAATACTCAAGGGTCATCTTAAGCTATCGTTTATTGTCGTATTTTATTTCCCTTTTCGTTTATTTGCGGTTATTATTATGGATATCTTGAATTTTATTAATTTTATTGACATGGACAGTGGATTATAATCGCGACATCGCGAATCGCATCGAATTAATCCGTTTGAGTATTACGATGAAATGAAATGAGATCATAAGATAGCGATTGACATGAAAGAAAGTTTCGATTTTGTAGCATATAGGTAGACGTCGACGAATGCAGAGAAGACGGGTGCCTTCTACATTTATAGGAAATATTGTAAGTAGAAATTTCATACAATAACATTTTTGATATAACAACTTTATTAATAAAATTTGAACAAAATTATGACATTTTTTATTTCAACAATAGTACCTATTTCAAATTCATTTTTCTCCAACTTTTTTCCCTAATTTCGTTTTCTATCATCAATACTTCAATTACTAACTTGTGTTTTACATCGTGGTGACACAATTCATTAAATAGTTGGGTACTTTATTTCTTCCCATAATTTCGGCGCTTCATTGTTTGTTTGTAAAGTACAAGTTTTTGTCATAATCTGAAATAAATAGGCAGAGTTGTATTAAATTATGTGCAAACATAAAATATTTACGAATTACTCTCTCAGCTTTGTGTTTTTTACTTTCTTCTTACTGTGGCATTCTTTGCTTTTGTACCATATAGTCAATAAGATGTTTAGGTAGCAGTTTACGTGCCGTTCCGGAATATTAGAAATTATTATTTTAAAAGGCTTAGATAAAAATCTGTAGCTAAAAAATAGTTTAACTGCAGTTACCTCCTCGTCATTTACTTAGTAAAAAATAAAAATAATTATTCAACAAATGCTGATTTATCTATCTATTCAACTGAGTACTAATTGAGAACTGAAAGCTAATTAGAACCTACTCGAATGGGTAGCAATATTTGAGTGTTAATGATGACGTCTTAGAGTGAAATCTTATGCAATTTCTATGTATTATAACGGCAAAAATTTCCAAAAGGGAACTTACTTTCTTTGTACGTTAATTCACACAAGTTTTTTTGTTTATTTATAATTATAATATAATCGCAACAGAGTCGCTCATAATTTGAACGAAGAGGTCCTAAAATAATGTAAAGAAATTAGACGCAAAAGTTTTTGGATTGTTCACGTGAATACTTACATAATTTCGTGGTATTTAATTTCCTTGTCTGGGCTGACAGTACTAACTTCTTGAATCCAAATCGCCGTGTCATTACTACTCCATTACTTAAGTTGGGAATTAGTAAATTACGTGAAAAAAATACCACGCGGCGTCACATGCGATGTTATAAATAGGCCAGAAGCTCTCGCCGTTTTGTAGTTTAATTTCAGACTTCGTTGTGAACGGTGCTAAGTGTTGTGAAGTTGGCTCCCGAGAAGTTATTTGAATATTGAGTAGTGGGTCATCTAATGAGAGAAGCGTTTCTTTTTTCAAATTTCTTTCGTTGTTTGTGTTCTTTTATTGGGGTTTATTTACCCGTGCCTTTTGCTATGATCATAATTACTTTTTGTCGGATTTTTCGATACTTGACGGTCTCCTTGTAATTTCTGTCTGATATTGGCAGGTAAATTTAGTGTAGCTTGTAAATAATTTAGCTTTTAAGGCAAATATTTGCGGCATATTTATTTGAGCGCCCAAATGTTTGCCAGATGAGCGAAATGCGGCTACGCTAAATTAGATTTGCTCTAAACACGTATTGCTGTACTGTTTGTTAATTGTAATATAAGTGTCATTTAACAATGCACGAAGCTATGTGCATTTTGTCGTATATTTTTGATCCGTACAAGCGGGCGGGAAATTATTTTCTTTGTCGTCGTGGCTTTTTGTTATGTGATCTCTGTTATACTGTTTCTGGACTTTATCACCAACAAAAATGATGTGCAAGCACTAAATTGCAGGATTACCGGCTTGAGACCATTATTGTATCTTTAACTTCATACTTAAATTAGATTTTCGTCTGAAGAACTTAACTGTGTGCTTTGTGGTTATTTTAGTAGATACCCATGCAATTTTGACTTTATATTTAATGGCAATTAATGAAAAGAGATGTACTTTTCATCAGAGTGTGGCTCTGACCAAATTAGTTAAATATTGTGTCTTGTAAGTGGATTCGACAAAAGTGGTGGATGTTCGTTTTTCTGGTACCTACCTACCTACCTACTCAAAATGTCCATTCATTTAATTTTGGTAAAGAAATCCTACCTACCTACCTACTAAATAACAGTGGTGACTTATCGAAACATTACAATTTTTAAGTCTATGTGTTGATGTGTAGGTAGCTGTTTTTATTAATTTTGATAAATAAATCGTTAAATATGGTTTGTTTCACAAAGTCTTAAATACCTACTAAATAACGTGACTTAATTAAACGTCAGTTTGTTGATGTGTAGCTATTTTTAAAACAAAATTATAATAAAGGTATTTATTTCAGAATCTTGTCCATAGTGTTAGTAAAACATTCTATTGGGACTGTGTTAGTAGGTTTGACAATAAAATGAAAATTGGTGTCGTGTCAGCACCACCCAATGCTGTAATATATTGAGGAGTCCCACGGGTCTCTAAAACTACACTCAGGGGTCCGTTGGATATTGTCTGATTTATTCGAATGTCTAATGTGAAATTTGCTTTAAAAATGTTGTGGTCTTTCAACAGTCTTCCTCTTTTCGCGTGTGAATTAGCACTGTAATTTGGTGTAACGTATTTCAAATTATTTTACTTTCATGGGGCAAATATTTGCGGCTTATTTTTTGGTCTGTGCGCCCAAGTGTTTGTCACATGTTTTACCAAAATGCGGCTACACCAAGTGAAGTACCTATGTGACAAATATTAAATTTTAAAATCGTTGGTTTTCTAATTCGTTTTCAGGAAGATGGTTTGAAAAATACTAGTCCTACCTGGCATAGAATCTAACGAATGCGCACAAAACGTTGTCTTGTGATTATTTTAACCAGTGGAATACCCTGTTTCTTATTTAGCTACACTATGAATACAGTCAATAAGTAAAAAAGAGCTATTTTGATTTGACCATAGGTACCTACTTGAAGAGCAGCGATAGTTGTGGTTTTTATTTATGGGTTTTTTTCGGATCGTCGAAGTTGATACCAAGGGGTCTTTTCTAAAGTGTGGCTTTATGCTTCGTGGTATAGTCTCTACGATTGGATTGTGTTACGAAACAAATAGAAAACTGATTTAAAAAAATATTTTATTTTAATTTACAAGTTGTACTTAGTTTTAATATTATTTACAAGAATTTTGGATAGAGTCGAAGATAGAGACGTCTTGATCTGACGTTTTTGAAAATGTAATGTGTGTCTATATCTTATGAACTAGGGTTTTTATACAGAAATACGTGGGATGCTTAAACATCATTTGTTAAATGAGATAAACATAATGTACTGATCATGTTATTGGTTAGTGTTCACATGAGAAAGTCCAATGCTTAACTAATGAGGTTACTTAGCTTTGTTTATTTGTTGTGTACTAAATTTGAGGAAACTAACATGCTTTGATATTTTATATATTAATATACCTAAGTATATAAACTATATTATATAACATTTATTTATTAATATTCCTAAGTGTTTAAATTATATTATGTAACACCTCCCCCCTTAGAATAAAGATTGGGCGTTAGCGCCTGATCTTTGAGATTGAGGAGATGAATGTAGATCGTCGTCTTCGTCTTCAGAAACACATGATTTTGAGGTTGGCAGGTTTCTCATCGGGATGGCTATCTGTGTGTTTCGGCGTCGCGAAGAGTTGTCGAAACAGTTGTTGAATATTTGGATGCAATTCCTGTCGTTGGAGTGACTGCTTCGTAAAAATCCGTTTGGACATCGTTTGAAGATTTTAATCAATAGATATGTCAGTAGAATCATTCCAATTGAGAAGTAGATCCATGTGAAGCTTCTTTGATTTTTCTCTAGAAATGATTGATTTTTAGAGATCTGGATTTTCTTTAAGTCTTCTGAGTATTTTTCCAAATGTGTACTGATGCTTTTTAGGCTGTCGAGAGGCATTTCATTTATAGTGATAGGAATAAGTTTCTGAGATTCTAGATTAGTTGTGATTTCAAAACAATCTTCATTTCTGATATCAGGAACGATAATTGGAAAAGTAATGTTTTCTTCTGAAGTATGGAATGCTGATAAAATACTATATTTTAAAGGGTCGCAGACGAAGGAAACAAGTGTTTGCGACTAGTTTAGTGGTTTATTCACTTTAGACAACTATGTTACAACTGACTTTATTAGTGTCGTTTATACGGTTTATATACAAATAGTAATATCTAAATCAATTAATAAAACAATTACAATGATACACAAGCTGCGTCATTTGTAGAACTATGGAAAGTTTATATCGTTAGTGATAACAAGTTAGTCTTATTGATAAAAATGTCGTAATGTGGTTGTGGTCACCTTACACCTTCCCCCTTAAGATGAGAAAATAATAAAATTGTTTTCGAATACAAACTTAATTCTTTAAACTTAATTTACACAATAATTATACATTCATTTTCTTTCTAAGTTCTTAATTTTGAAATTCTATTACTTCTACGTAATGGCGTTTCGTTGTTTACAATTGGATTCTCTTTTAATTCTATTTCTTTAGTTGGAGCTGAAGGAGCTAATGAATAATTATCTTCATTTCTAACGTTAAAAGTTATACAATTTGTTATAGAAGAACAACAATCAGTTCTACTTCCATCGTGATATTTACGACCATACTTATATAACATATACAAATGTTTGAAAAATCTATAAAGTGCGTACAAGGTTAATATTTTTATGATTGTAAATATATGTGGATATACACTTCCACCAGTTATTTTATTATACACGGAATTATCATTTTCAAAGTCGTTTGTGAGTTTTTCTACCTCATCTAATTTGTGACTCGTTAACTTAATAGTTTCGTAATCGAGTTTATTATATATTTAAGATTGAATTTCTTATACTTTATACAGTCATTAATATCAAAAGTGGAAAAAATTGTTACATCAATTTCGTTATCTAAATTTACAGCAATTGTGGTTAAAATAGTGTTACTAGTGAATATTTTACAATTCTTATTTGAACTTAATATACCCGTATCTTTTAACATTACATCTTTAGGTTTAAGAGATTCACATTTTACGGTAGCTACTGCAGGATTTGGTAGCGTATATAGCCAATGATTTACATCGTTTAATTTATAAAATAATTCTCGTACAACCTTTGTAACTCTAATATCACTATTTTCGGGATTATTTTTATTTAGAAATATATCAATTTCACATGTAGGTTTTGCGTGAGTAGAATAAATGGCATTTGCATTAAGACAAATTCTTAATTTTTGGAAAGTAATTTACAATTATCTAAATTTTTCAAATTTACGTAATACATTCTATTTTCTGAGATTGACATGAACTGGCTGTTTTCTTCTGGTAAAATTAAAGAGAAGTAATCATCGTTTCGGTGTACTGGTAAACTAATTAGTTTATACGTGTCAAACCATTCATTAAAAATTAAGGGAATAGAAATAATAAAGATTAATTTTTCATTGATCAGAAATACCTTCAACGTTGCAATAGTTTCAAGTTTATGAATTTCTTTACGGTTCAAATCAATTGGAAATTTAGTATTACTCGGCAAATGACTCACAATGGATTGCAAGGAATTAAGAAGTTCAGAAGGAGATATAACATCAGGATGTAGTATTCCAGCTTTAGAAAATAAAATAATGTTAGTTAAAGTAGAGTATTCTTTGTCTACTTCGTTTGCAATTAAATCGAGCAATTCCAGATGTTCAATCATAATGATTTGATTTTCCAAATTTATTGTTTCATTAGTGGATGTTTTAATGTAATATTCCATTTTCTTTAAATTTTCATTAAAAATCTTTAAATTATTATTGTAATTTGTAAGAGAAGAATTGAAATTTATAATTGTACTCTGCACAACTTGCGTTTGTTATTTCAAGAGTTTCACGAATTCATTTTTATCATGGCTGATTTTATTAAAAGTTTCTTCATAATGTTGAGCATCATTAACATCTAAAGTACCAAAGATTGTTTTGAACATGTGTCCAATACCATCAAACCAACCTCGTTTCTGTCTTGAAAGGAAAGAAGTCTCTTTTTGTTTTTCATGACCAACTAAGTCTCTTAAGGATTCGTCTTTAGTAATAATGTGTGGAATTATTTTGCTAATTATTGAAATGGAACTTTTGCAATTTGAAATAGCAGAAAATTTTTCAGTTTGGCAAAGTTTCCTTGTTTCTTCATAAACATCTTTTACAAGATTCAATTTCTTTTCAATATCAACTAGATTTACTTTAGCAATTAGGTTCCAAAAACTTTCGAAATAACCTATTTTACCAACGTGGTCATAGTAAAGACCAGACGTTGTCTTCAGAGGAAATATTTGCACAAGATTATCATTATTATTATTATAAGAATAGATAGAAGAGATCGACAGGAGCCAGAGTATTACTCGCAGCATCCTGCAACAATAATTTTCTTTATTTTATTTATAAGCTAATTTTAATCTACTATTATGTATCAATTTCTTTTTCTTTTTTACTACAATAGTCGAATTACATCTAGAATTAATTTCAATTATTTCGTAAGGACCTTCATAATGAGGCCGCAATTTTTTGCTTTTACCTTTAGTATGAGTTTCGTTCAATAAGTATACTTTATCACCTACTTTAAATGTTGCTAGATTGTGTCTACGGTCATAATATTTCTTATTAACTTCCTTAGATTTTTCAATATAACTTTTAGCAATTTCATGGCTCTTTAGAAGTTTAAGTTTTAAGTCACTGATATAATCATCGTATGTATATTTAAATTCTGGTTTAGCCGTAAGGCTTGTAGGAATATTAGGTTTTATACCGAAAATCAACTCAAATGGCATATATTGTGTTGAAGCGTGGATGTATTATAAGAAAACATCGCAAAATCCACCCATTTATCCCAGTCTGTTTGTTTATCGTTGACAAAATGTTTCAAATAGTCTGCCAGTGTACAATGAGATCTTTCTAATGCACCGTTAGATTGTGGATGATAAGCTGAACAATTAATTTGCTTGATTTTGAATAATTTGGCAATATCTTTCATTAAGGCTGAAGTAAAATCAGGGCCTTGATCGGAAAGTATAGATTTTGGAATACCAAATTTACATATGAATTCTGTTACAATAATATTGGCTATTGTTTTTGATTCATGATTAGGTATAGGATAAGCTTGGGAAAACTTCGTTAAATCGTCTTGTAGAGTAAGAATAAATCTATTACCATCTTCTGTTAAAGGAAGTGGACCAACTATATCTATAGAAATCTTTTCAAAAGGAGTAGAGGTCGTGCAAGTTTAGCAAAGTCCTTGATGAATCGTCTGTAATATCCAAAAAAAACTTGGAAGGTTTTAATATCCTTTTGATTTTTAGGCACAGGGTAATCGTTAAGAGCTTTTATTTTCCCTGGGTCAGGCTTAATACCTTCGTTAGTAATTAGATGTCCCAAGTATAGGACTTGTTTATGCATGAATTCACACTTGTCAGGCTGAATTTTTAAATTGAATTTATCTAATCTCTCAAATACTTCTTTTAGTCTTTTGTTGTGTTCCTGTAAAGAGTCAGCATGAATGACAATATCATCGAGATAAACAAAATATCTGTAGTTTTGTATTCCTGCCAAGACTGTATTCCTAAGTCTCTGAAATGTAGCAGGTGCGTTTTTTAATCCGAATGGCATTCTTGTGTATTGATAATGTCCTGAAGGGACAGAAAAAGCCGTTTTCTCACCATCGTCACGATCCATTTTAATTTGGTGGAAACCAGAAGTTAAATCTAATGTAGTGAAATATTTAGAATGACCAAGCTGGTCAAGAATGTCCGTAATATTCGGCAATGGAAAACTATCACCTATAGTGATTTCATTTAATTTTCTGTAATCGATTACTAAACGCCATTTCTTTTCGCCGGAGGCGTCAACCTTCTTCGGAACGACCCACACAGGAGAATTCCAAGGAGAAATAGAAGGTTCTATTATATTCTGTTCTAACATTTTGTTAATTTGTTTATCTACCTCTTCTTTGTGTATCTGAGGGTAGCGGTAACTTTTCACGTTAATAGGTGACGCATCTAATTTAGTTGGAATAGTATATGTCAAGGCGTCGGTTGCGGTTAGGTTATCAGTATCTAAATGAAATATGTGATTAAAATCAATACAAATTTGTTCTAGTGATTCCCTTTCTTCTTTATTTAGGTGAGAAGTACGAAGTTTTTCTCGAATTTTCTTTAATCGTTGTAAATTGTCTTTTCCTTTATTATTGCAAGAAAGAATTGTTTTTTCATCACCCGGGAAATCATCAGTGAGAGGTTCAATATATAACAATATTAACACGTATGTTGTCCAATTTAATTTCTTTATCATTTATATTTAAAATAGAGGAAATTACTTTATTTCCATGGACTTCAACAAGACTGTCCGCAACGAAAACACCGTTAGCAATTTCGGTCCCTTTCAAAATTCCTATTTTAGATTCAAAATTCGAAATATCAAACTGAATGATTTGTTCACAACGTGGTTTTACAGTGATGTGATTAATTGAAGCAAAACAATTATTATTCTTTGTAAGGTTTTGGGAATCCTTTGTATTTATGTCAACACGCGTAATACAAGCTTTACCCATACTATCTGAGTCTCTGGAAGGGTTAAAAGGTATATAATCAAATAATTCCTTTAAGTAAAAATCGGATTCTTGATCATCCCTTTTAAAATCTTCTTTTATAATTGGAGGATCTAGCACCGTAGAATTCTCTCCGAAACTTCCTTTAAAATCATTGCGTGTATTCGAAATACAATCGTCATTCGAAGGTCCTAGCACCGTGGAGCTCTTCGCAGAAATATTAATCTTAGAGAGAATTTGTACCCCACTTTCAAACTGATCATACATATTCGAAGGTCCTAGCACCGTGGAGCTCTTCGCAGAAATATTAATCTTAGAGGGAATTTGTACCCCACTTTCAAACTGATCATACATATTCGAAGGTCCTAGCATCGTGGAGCTCTTCGCAGAAATATTAATCTTAGAGGGAATTTGTACCCCACTTTCAAACTGATCATACATATTCGAAACTTGAAGAGAGTTGTTAAAGTAGCTGGCGCTATCAACATTACCCCGATTGTCTTCAAGAATTAATTCAAAATCAGAATCCTCAAGTGGATTATAATAATCTAAAGTTTCATCACATTTTTTTATTATTATATTATTATTCTCTTGCATATCTCCTGCTCGGTTTGGAACTGATGAGTTTTCAGGAGGTGAATTAGGAGTTTCGATATGATTTATCATCAATTCACCGTTATTCACAAAACGCAGAACATCTCGTTCAAAATCAATTGAAGTATTTAAATTTTTTTAAATATCATTTACCAATATTCCATCGAATTCAATAGGAAAATCATTTGAGACTACGTGAAACATTGTCTCATATTTTTCTCCGTTCAATAAAAAGTCAATATATGTATAAGCAATAGTGGTATTTAATTGACTTGTTCTCACGTTATCAATGCCTTTTAAATAAATTGGATAATCTTTATAGCATGGAGTGTTTTCTTTTAAAGCTCCGATTTTAATTAATGACACATTGGCACCTGTGTCAATCAGCAATTTAGTTGGTTCATCTGTCTGAATAAATTTTATATTTACATAGCTAGTAACCGAACTAGTATTTATGGCAAAAACTCGGCTTCTATCTAAGGGGCTTACCTCCGCATAGCCGGCTGCAAAGGGCCCTGTGCGTTTAAAGGTTGTGGTGTAAAACTGTTTTGATCCGATTTATTTTTGTGGTGGTAATTAGTATTAGGCTTGTTATGAGTTCTTTGATCATTATTACCACTGTAATTACGATTTTGATATCGAAAGTTTGAATTTTTATTTTTTAATTTGAAACAGTTTTCGATTGTGTGGTTTGAACCTTTACAATATTTACAAAATGAATTAGTACGATACACCTGCGAACTCGACTGGTGACCGGTATGCCTATTGTGAAATTGATTCATTTCCTGTTTTGATTTTAATTGCTGCTCCTCATTAAGCGCTATTGCGATTGCATTTTCTAACGAGTCTGGTCGTTGTGATTTGACCAGAATCGTGAGATCTTTATTTAAACCATTTAAGTTATGTTAAGTGCTTCATTTTTAATTAAATTTATACATGCACTTCTACTACCTTTTTCCAAGGTATGATCTAATGAATTTATCACTTTAATATAGCATGATTCCACTCGATTGGCAAACGACATAACATTTTCCTTGTGAAGTTGTTTACACGAATGTAGTTCTAATTGCCATTGGCCTAAGGTTCTTCTTTCCGCAAAAGCGTCAAGCAGATGGGTTTTTAATGATTCCCAATCTGGAAATTCTCTGTTTCTTACTATCGCTCTAGCCTTGTCGGTGATTTTGGTTTCAATTATAGAAAACAGTATATCCTTGTACTCAGGATTCACAAGCTTAATGGCTTTGTCACAGTTATCCAAAAATTCAAACAATTTAGATTGAGTGCCATCAAATTTGATGAGCATACGCTCGGCCATTTCTAAGCTTATCATACTACTCATATTGAAGAAGGGTAGTTCTTTTAACAAATAATTATATTTGTGCATAAACTTGTCGCTTACTTGTCCTTGCTGCGCCCTTGTTGTGTTCAGGCTTCACGACTTGACGACTCCTTGTGTCAGCAGGGCTGGTGCACGAACCGATGTATCTTCTTTGTCACAGCTCAGCAGGACTGGCTCTGGGCGACACACGATGATCCGGTAGTGCTTGTCCGTCGTCGTCTCGTAGATGGCCTTGAAGGTTTCTTCTTATTTTTAGATCCGTTAGGTAGTCTTCCTCTTTAAACGGATCCTACCGACTGCGCCAATTTTTGTAAAGGGTCGCAGACGAAGGAAACAAGTGTTTGCGACTAGTTTAGTGGTTTATTCACTTTAGACAACTATGTTACAACTAACTTTATTAGTGTCGTTTATACGGTTTATATACAAATAGTAATATCTAAATCAATTAATAAAACAATTAGAATGATACACAAGCTGCGTCATTTGTAGAACTATGGAAAGTTTATATCGTTAGTGATAACAAGTTAGTCTTATTGATAAAAATGTCGTAATGTGGTTGTGGTCACATTACAGTATTCTTGTAAATAAGGATCGTATTCAAGATCACATGAGATAGGAATGCAAATATTAGGATCAATTTTATCAAATATGTTTCCATTAATCTCTTGAACATTATCATTTAAAATTATCTTCATTTCAAATTCCTTAAGGAAATTGTCATATGTTTCTGTATTATTCTGTAATGTACGGATTCAACTTAGAGCATCGGCATTATTATTCAATCTGCCTTTGTAAATGATTTCAAAATCATAATCTACCAATAAAATTCTCCATCGTACCGACCGAGAACTTGAATCCTTGGCATTAAATAACCATTGTAGAGGTCTATGATCAGTATACAGGGTGTCCCAAAAATAACACGCCAGAGCGACACTGTGGGTAGGTGAGCTATATACCTACCAGAAAAAAATAATTTGACCTTAGTAAAAGTCTTTTAGTTTTCGAGATATTTGCAATTTTTTATTTTTTTGGAATAACTCTACTTTTTGTTGAGTTTTTTGCTACTATTGCCAGGGTTAGCTCCAGATGGTAGTTGTTTTTATTTTTCAGGTAACCTGAATAGTTTTTCCAGGTACTGCAACTACTATTTTATCTGATAAATGTATGACATTTATAACTACTACCCTCTCTGTATGCAGCATCAACTCTTATTCTGGTCTCATGGGTCGGTGGCCTACGGTTAGGAAATCTTACCGCATACAATCTTGCTGCTAATCTTGCATTTAACGATACGATGCCGCGAGCAGAAACACGTCTAGTTTCGCCGTAAATTAGGTACCTACATGTGTTACCAAATGAGCAGCGAAAGAACTTTAAAAAAATATATTTATTAAATTATAAGTATTTACAGAACTTTGTTGTGTCTGATGTCGACTTGAAATAGTAACTGACTTAAAATTAGGGAATACAATGTTCTTATGATGAAAGGATGAGAATAACAAATACTTAACCTAATCGAATCAATAACTTAATGGTTTGTTGATCTTGAGACTGATTACAACTAGCGCGAGAAAACAAAATAGGACAAAGGTTGTTGTTGTTATTTGGTAATTAGTTAGTTAATATAGTAATGATAAAATGACCTAATGTAACAAATAGGATGTCTATAATGAGTCAACAAACGATAGTATCTAACATTAATATCTAGGTATATCTAAGAACATGCATGTAGGGGTTATGTAACACCTCCCCCCTTAGAACAAAGATTGGGCGTTACTGACGCCGGATCTTTGAGTAGGTGAATCATCTTGATCTTCGGATATGCAGGATGTTCCCACTGTAGTCAACGGAATGGCGGTGGTAAAGTTTGTTGTTCTGCGACGTGAAGAGGAGTCGAAGCAGTTGTTGAAGATTTGAACACAGCCGTCACGCTGGTTCTCATGTTGGATGCGTAATTGAAGGGGACGACGAAAGCAATATTTTTTGATGAGATAAAGGAGAGTTAGAAACATTGCTATTCCAGACATGATTGTGATCCATGATAGTCCGACTTGGTGATGTTGAGAAAAAGGTTTGTTTTGAAACTTTGTTATTTCTTCTTTATGTTTGTCCAATTGGTGTTTCAATGTATTAAGAGAATCTAGCAGGAGTTCGTTTATAGGAATTGGATGAAGATCAGGAGTTGGCATCAATTTCGTTTCTTCGAAGCAATCTTCAGTTCGAATATCAGGAACAGTAATAGGATATGTGAAATTTTTATCAATGCGTTTAGATGCTGACAAGGTGCTGAAGCCGGTGTGGAGTTTACAATCTTCTTTTAGAGTAAGAATTCCGATTCCTTGAAGCTTGTGGTGTGTTACATCGCTGTTGCATTGTAGAACACTCTGAGTTTCGTTAGTGATAATGTATAGCCATCTGTTATTGTCTAGAGCTTGAAAGGTGTTGATGATAGCGGCGAAAGTCGAAACGGTGCAGGTCTTAGAGATTGATTTCGAAGCGCTGAATAAGATTTGCTGTTCGCATATTGGGCGTGTAGCAGATTCGTAGACGACGAAGTCGGCGCAGATGCTTCTTCCTGTAGTGTACTTTTTGCAGTTTTCCAAGGAGCTTGTCGAGATGTACTCTTGCCCGTTTGGATTTGTGGCTAAGTATTTATGCTCGGGAAGGATAGTTGTATAAAGAGAGGAATTATGATGTTGGATAGGGATTGAAAAGATATGATATAATGTAAAAGGTTCGTTATTTACTAAAGGGAAATCGAGAATATATATTAATCTATCTGAGTATACGTATGCGGATAAAGTAGACGAATCTAAAATAGTGTGTATGTTATGAATTGTGACGGGGATAATAAGATTTTTATTAGATCTAGCGTAATTGGAAAGCAACAGTTCTTGATAGAGTTCTTTGAGGGATATAATTGAAGGATGAATAATATTAGATTTCGCGAATAAGATGCTTGTAAGGACTTCGTTGATTTCGTTTTCTAGACTGGTGACGTATTCTAAAATTTGAATTGAGATTGTTGAGATTTGTTCGCTAACTTTCATATCAAAAATTAGTTTTTCTGATGAGTTTAAATATCGATTAAGTTTAAGGATGTTTTCGTTTATGATTTGTTCGTCGTAAACGATTTTGTGGATTGTTCCATTGAAGTTTTTAGTAGTTGAGGAAATTATTTGAATTTACTTTTGCATTAATTTTGATAAATCTAATTCTTGTTTTTCAAGTAGATCGATGCATTCGTCGTAGTGCTTAGCGTCTTTAGCATCAGGTGTACCTATGAGGTATTTTAATAGAGAACTGAGTCCATCCATCAGTTCACGCTTTTGTCTGCTAGAATTTTTGCCTAAATACATATTTAATTCCGAAAGTCTATTGTAGATTTTCTTTAAGTTAACTTTAAGGTATGATTTGGTCGAATTGACGTTAGGAAAAGTTGAATATTTAGATGATAGTACTTGAAAATTATTAGAAAGGCGTAAAAGGAATCTTGGGCTACAAATAGAGGTTTGAGGTCGCGATATATGATCAATCTCCATGATTCGTCGGAAAGATTGATTACTTCTTTTTCTTGGAAAAATAGAGAGTTATGTTGGATTCTTTCAGTAAGCTGATCTAGACTGGCAACGATGCCTGTGGTTGCCCTGAAACGAGAGAGATTTCCTGTTGTTTGGTTTTATTTTGAACTTTACGTTTAACAACTAAGTATAATTTGTATAAGAGAATAAAAAATATTAATTTTAAGATAGACATGATTACGGAGCTTATGTAAGGATTATTAACGAAATTCGTAAAAGTATAAAAGGTGTTCGGGTTTTGGGCTGCTGTAGAGGAGCTGAGCCTGTAATTATTATAAAAGGAATTTGTTTAAAATGTATACTACTACTATACTACTTACTTATTTTATTAGGCTAAACTAAGGTCTCATGCTGATGATATGGACGAAGGCGGTTTGCATGCACGATTTCATTTTTACGTGATTTCTTAATTACGTAGTTTTCATTGAAACCGACACGTATAACTTCGTAAGGTCCTTCCCATTTTGAGTCTAGATTATTTGGGTTGGGGACGCGCAACATGACTTTGCTACCTATTCTAAATCGGGCTAGATTTTTGATTTGACCATCGTATCGCTCTTTTGCTCTTTCTTTCATTTTCTGGATGTGTTGTTGAGCAGTATCCCTTGAAATACGAAGACGTTCGTTTAGATCAGGTATGGGCAACCTTTGACTTGTATTTTACAAGTTTTGTCGTTTTTTAAGTCGGTTACAACGAGAGTTTGGATGTTGTTTTCCTGAAGGCAGGATAAGAGAGATTTGAAATAGTTTTCACAATCCCACGGATCGAATTGCGTTGGTCTTGTGACAGAAAAGTAAAGATTTTGTTTTTCGTTTGATATAAGGAGATCGGTATCGTAAAGAGATTTAGATTTTCCTAAATAGGGTTCGACTTGAGAGCAAGAGTTAATGGCTTCATTAAAGAGGTCATTGAGATCTGAGAGTTGGCACGAGACTGGAATAAATACATTTTTATGACGTAGGTCTAAGATTTTATTAATAATAATAATAATAATTTATTTATTTCCACAAATGACAGAACCAAAAAATTACAAGAAAAGATTAAAAATAAAAGTAAAAATAACAACAAAAATTCTAATTATAAAGTAGTTGACACTGTTTAATTGTGGATCACGGTATTTAGCAATTGACGACCCTGTCTCTTAAACTAGGTGAATCTGTATCTTAAGAGATATCATAGAATTAGGAGATATCTTGAGTTTAGGTGAATCGAAACTTCTGTCTTGGGAGTTGAAATGTTCGTAGTTTAATTGAAGATAGTCTTCAGGAGTGGGACATGAATCGTCAGAGGTTAGATCAATTATATTTGAATTTAATATAGGAGGTCGGGATAAAGCATCAGCGTTGGTATTATTTTTCCCATCTTTGTAATGGATATTGAAGGTGTATTCTTCCAGTTTTAGTCTCCAACGAACGAGACGACTCCCTGGGTCTTTCATATTAAATAACCATTTCAGTGGTTTATGATCAGTGACTACTGTGAATTCTCTTCCGAACAGGTATGGTCGAAAGTGATTGACGCCGTAAACGATGGCTAGCATCTCGCGTTCGATTGTAGAGTAATTGATTTCGGCTTTGTTGAGAGTTCGGGATGCGTAAGCTATCGGTAAATCTTTACCTATTTCACCTTGAGAGAGGATTGCACCAAGTGCATAATTTGAAGCATCTGTGGTTAAAATGAATTTCTGGGTGAAGTCTGGGTATTGTAAGATAGGTGTCGTAGTGAGGATGTTTTTACAAGTATCGAAAGCTTCTTGTTGGGATTTGCCCCATATAAAGGGTACGTCCTTTTTTAGAAGGCTGGTCAAAGGTTTGGTGATTTTACTGAAATTGGTTATGAATCAGCGGTAATAACCTGCAAGACCTAAGAATGCTTTTATGTCTCTACATGATTTAGAAGTTGGGAAGTTTCTGACTGCTTTAACTTTTTCGGGATTTGGTTTAACACCTTCGCTGGAAATGATGTGGCCTAGGTAAGCTACCTCTTTTCTTAAAAATTCGCATTTGTCGGGTTGGATCTTAAGAACATGTTTTCTAAGACGTTCGAACACCTCTGTAAGTTTTTGTTCGTGTTCCTGTAAACTTGAGGCGAAGACAACGATGTCATCCAAGTAAACAAAGCATCGTTCTCCTTGCAGACCGTACAGAACGTTGTCCATAGCACGTTGAAACGTTGCTGGTGCGTTTTTGAGTCCGAAAGGCATTCTTAGGAATTCGTAGTGTCCAAAAGGGGTATTAAAAGCGGTTTTAGGAATATCTTTAGGGTCTAGTTCTATTTGGTGAAAACCTGAAGCAAGATCTAGTGTAGTGAAATAAATTGAATGACCTAGTCGATCGAGGATGTCATTTATAGTGGGTAGGGGGTAGCTATCACCAATCGTAATTTCATTCAACTTACGATAGTCGATGACGACTCTCCATTTTTGCTTACCGGAGGCGGTTTATTCCGTAAATCCCCACTAAGAAATCCCCACTGGTGGGGATCGTTACATTTTATTCCACAAATCCCCACTAACGTAGCACTTGCTACGCGGTGGGGATTTGTGGAAAAAAAATCCCCACCAAGATATTATTTTGTGTATTTTTATTATTATTACCACCATTTACACACAAACGTGTTTTCTATTAGTTTTTTAAAAGCAACATAATTTGGAACTGCATGATAATAATGAGTTTAAAGGAAAGGGAAATAATTACAAAATACTAAGTAAGGTCTTTCAAAATTGTAAAAAAAATTAACTTGAAAATAGCTAATAACCATGTAATAGAAGCTGAACTTTTCACAGTTTTAAAAAGTGACTAAATGATTATTTAAAACTTTTATTAAGGGTAGGCCTTTTCCTTAAAAAAATCACATATTTATAATAATTGACTAAATTACTTAAAAAACTAAAACAATATTGAAAAATGTTAATATTAAGTAAAATCAACAAGTCAACAAATAAACAATACTTTGCTCATATAAATCATTAAAATGTCTATAATCATACGAAACTATCTCATTTTTTCCAAAAAGTGTTCAAGTGTTATGTGGCCATCAGCCAATTCCCTCTAAGTCTGAAAGATGAATTGATCTCTTTCCTTGCTTCGTTGTAATCGTTGTCGATTTAGAGAAGAGCGCGGTTCGGTTCGTAAGAAAATCAAATCATTTACATTTAAAAAATGTAAAAGTTTCAACAAACTGGGCCGTTTCTTCGATAAAGCTTTGTTAATCTTATTGTGCCATCCTTCCAAAAAATTTGTGGTTCTGTGGTGTTCACTATAAACACAGATGACACTTAAAAACTCTTCTTTGATCCAGTGATTTAACATATATCTGCGAAACTGTGCACTTTTAACATCGTCTGGACTCTGACTGGCTACGTAAAACCAACCTGCCATGATTTGGTTTTCTGGCAAAAGAGGCAGCACAGCAGCAAGTGCAACTTGTCGTTTCATTAATTTTGTTTTTGTCAAGCCTAATTGTCGTCCTTTCTTCCAAATTGCTTTCGTATAATGAAAGAAGCAACTCTTGACAGTTACTCCTGGCAGAATTTCTCGAATGGCATGCATCGTGGCCTTTTCAAAATCACATTTGAATGTTTGTGGGTTCCATCCAGGTAAGGTGGATTTCAACATTGAAAAAAGTATATTATAGGATTTTTTAGTTTTGTTGCTCATAAGCGCGTACAGTAAAGGTACGATGTTTGTTACATCTTCCGTACTACCAATGTCAGCATGGATGGTGTACAGCTGATAGAACGGTGGACAACAGCTTTTAAAAGTTCCATCCCCGAAAAAATCCTTCAATGTTTCCATGTGCCTTCGGGCACGTTCGGAGCCAAAAACTAATATTCTAGTGTCGTCGTCGTCAAAATCTGCCAGTAAAAATGACTTAAATTTTGGAGGCACTAAAACTTCTTTGATATTTTTGTGTTCAATTTTCTTCACACCTGCTACTTTATTCCTGTGTTCGTACAATGCACTCTTTATATTTTGAAATTTTGGGAAATCAGACCCAGTTAAATGATATCCTGCGTCCTCATATGCAGCTACTGCTAAATTATATTCTTGAGGAACAGTTGGTTGTTCTGGGTTGGTAATTGCATCTTTGAGTTTTGCTATCCTCAATACTGCTTCATTTTTACTGAAATCCGGTTCGCATTTGTGTGGCTTTTCCTTAAAAATGTGGGTATCCTACAAGAAACAAATGTATAAATTAGATACAATAAGTGGTAAATGTTTAATTTTGGGTAAGTTACGCTATGTCAGAACAGTAGAGAATATACAGGGATTAACGGAAAACAAATGTTTTACATTCAATTATACACAGATTTGGTCTAGGCTCCATTTACAGTAATGATTTTCTTTTCAGTATAATGAGTAAGTAATAGTTATATTCATTTAAAACTAGCTCGTGCACGAGTTAGAGTAGTAGTAGCAGTATCCTTAGAAAATAAAAAAAAATACTCACTTGTATTGTAATCGATCCATTACATTTTTTTTTTCTATTTACACACTCCCATATACAAGCACCACTTTTATATTTCTTCTTGAGAGTATATCGATGTCCGGCTCGCAAAAGTATTTTAGATTTATTTTTGAACACGTATTCAAACCCTGGTGCATCATTTGAAGATGTAGAACACCCTTGCATAATTGCTCCAAATATGTATGTCGCACAGTGAATACTCTTAACACACTAAATAAATTTAAAATATTAGCACTCCAGGTAGCCGCAAGGGATGCACGAGTCATAAAATAATCAACCAATTACGAACGGCACACCAAACGTTTTAGAAAATAATAACACAGCTGATTATGACTTCGGGTCAAGTCCTTTGTTCTTAAACAAAAGTAGCTCTATTCCTTTATGAAACATGTTTTCCTCGTGGTGTTTTTGTAATCCTAAACACACGTGTTCAATGTTATACTTACCACAGCAATATTTTATTATATGTATTATTAACTACAAAACAAATTGAGTACCTTTGGTAGAATCGAGTAGACCTCTCCTCACATTTCTTACGCGTTCAAGGGAGAAAATAAGCAAATTGTAATATTTAATTATTTAAAATAAATTCAAACTCAAATTTTTCAACTTCGCTATCAATTTAATGAAAACCCATTTAATTTATGTGTCGATGTAATGACGAGGCATTGGAGTTGAAAATCAATAACAAAAACATAACCCTCCTTTTGGTTTGTTATAGTCTGGTAAAAATAATATCTTGGTGGGGATTTTTTTCCACAAATCCCCACCGCGTAGCAAGTGCTACGTTGTGGGGATTTTTTTCCACAAATCCCCACCGCGTAGCAAGTGCTACGTTAGTGGGGATTTGTGGAATAAAATGTAACGATCCCCACCAGTGGGGATTTCTTAGTGGGGATTTACGGAATAAACCCCGGAGGCGTCTTGTTTTTTTGGAACTACCCAAATTGGGCTACTCCACGGGGAAGTACTAGGGCGAATAATGTCATCCTGAAGCATTTTATCTACTTGTGTTCTGACTTCTTCACGGTGTACGAAGGGGAATCTGTATGTCTTAGTGTGAATAGGTGTCTCTGATGTGGTTGGTATTGAGTGTTTAGTTTGATTGGTGAATGTCAGCGAGTCGCCTTCAGTGTAAAATATGTCTGAGAAGTTATTAATAATTTTATTGAGTGAATTGCATTCTTCCTGATTTAAGTGATCGCGTCTAACTAAATTTTTTACTTTTTCCTGAATGTCTGTATGAGAGTTGTTTATGTTTACTGAATGAATTAGCGTTTGATCTTGTAGTTCAATCTCTTGAAAAGGATTTGCTTGTATTGAAGTGGGCATTGTTATGTATCTGTCTTCCTCGCTGGTGTTTACGCACGTAATCAGGAAACTATTATTGACGATGTTGACTAGGGCGTTTGGAATAGTGATATCTTCATTAATTATCTGTTTCTCGATAATAGCTGTTCCATTCGTTATTTCAGGGCTGTAGCATTTAATGTCGTGTACAAAATGTTTAAGGCTAATAGGGTTACTTTCCCTAGGATCTGAGGCATCAAATCTCATTGAATTTATTTTCTTCACAGCATTATTCCAGAAAGAAAAGTGTTCGGAATTTAATGTCAAAGCTTGTTGCAATTTACCGCGAGTATGGCCAAAACAATTCAGACTACCGAACAAATCATTCATAAATAGCAAAAGTTCTGCTGTGAACAAACCATTTTCAATGTCCACTCCAGGTACAGCATATCCGTGTTCTTCTTGCACAAAAAGTAGTGACTTCTTATATAGATCCAGAGACGTGGCCACCTGTCTGAAAACCTGATCTGCTAGTTTGACCTGAAAAGTGAAATTCAGATTGTTTTTTATTAAGGTCATAAAATAAAAACATAATTAATACTTATATAGTTCCTATTCTAGAAAAAATTAAAATATTCACAAATAATTATAATTTTTCTAAAATAGGAACATAGCTATTTTTTTCTTCGTTATCTTTGTTCATTTTAATTTTATTGACAGGTAAGGACAATCTTTTAATTGTACATTTCAATTAATTTTTCTTCTTATTTAAAGTCTTTTGGATTCAATCTCATGTTGAAAACAAAATCTTCACTAAGAATTTGTTTTTATAAAATATATCTGCAGCACATAAAATACGTAAAATTCAAGATAAATACCATTTCAAAACGTAAAACTGTCGCAGTGTATTTTGACTTGAAAAATGGACTTGCTTTTTTTATTCGCCTATTCGATAGAAAGTTATCCAGAAACCAAGAAAGGAACTCCCCGTGTGTCAACTTTGTGTATTAATGAAGATATAATGGTGGTTCCAGACTGGGTGTTCTGGGTAAAGGACACTATTCCTGGAGTGGTTTTCTTTGCTTCAGTACTCATAGTACAGGAAAATCCCTAGCTGGAGAACAAGTAATTGGTATGGTTAATGTAGAGAGTGGTGTTACAAGTGATAGGAATTGAGGTAGTTAAATAACTTAAACTTCGAATAAACGTAAAAAATAATGTGGACATTCCCTTCTATAAATCCCGGAGCTACTCGGTGATTATATTTGAAAATGTGTATTATTTATAGAAATTTAAGTACATTGGCGAGAAATTATTATTTCCTATTTAGTATTTGCTACAAATTATTGTTTCAAAAAGAATATAAAATCCAAGACAGCTTTCCACTTTGCACAATATTTCGCTGTAGAAGACTCTTTCACACGTACGAGAACAAGTTAAAAAAACAAACAACAGACACCTTTGCCTTTATTAAATCTTGGCGGTTCTACAAAGAAGTAACTTCTTTCTCTTTCTCACAGCATAAAAAGCAGTAACTGCTACCTCTTTCACACAGTACGAAAACGAAAGATAAGATAAACAATAGAAACTATTGCCGTTATCAAATACTGGCGTTTTCTATTGTTTGACATCTTGTTTTTACCATTTTGTTATTTAATATAACTGGAAATGCAAGGACTGCTAAACAATGTCGGTTTTATTTCAGACACATATCTTCCCAGGCAGTGTTGGGCGTTAATCAATTAAATTTCAATCAGAAATTCAATCACATTAAAAAATCCATTCAATTGAAATCAATTGCTCGATTTGATTGATTTAATTGCAATTAAATTCAATCAAATTTTTTTAGTTATTCGAAGAAACAATTGAAACTAACAATTAAAACCGAAACTACCGAATAAAAGTGTCATTACGAATATGGATTGGGGGGTGGGTTAGCGCTGGCTTAGTTAGTGGACTCACCCACCCCTCACTCAAAATCGTGTCCGCCATCTTGAATTTAGAAATGGGTGCCATATTCGTAATGAACACCCCAAAATACCTTGAAAACGATACCCAACTTGACATTGTTTGAAAAAATCGTGCCCGCCATCTTGGATTTAGAAATGAGTGCCATATTCGTAATGAGCACCCCGAAATACCTCGAAAATGATACCTATATTGCATTTACTTGAAAAGTCGTGTCCGCCATCTTGGACTAAGAAATAAATACTATATTTGTAATGAGCACCCCCAAATACCTCGAAAACGATACCCAACTTGCCATTATTTGAAAAATCGTGCCCGCCATCTTGGATTTAGAAATGAGTGCCATATTCGTAATGAGCACCCCGAAATACCTCGAAAATGATACCCATATTGCATTTACTTGAAAAGTCGTGTCCGCCATCTTGGATTAAGAAATAAATGCAATATTCGTAATGAACACCTCCAAATACCTCGAAAATGAGACCCAACTTGCCATTATTTGAAAAGTCGTGCCCGCCATCTTACCTCCTAACACACGATATTATCACTCACTGTATATATACAACATACGATATAACAAAAAAAAGGCATAATTTCAATGTGTATAATGAACCTTCAGTATAACAAACATTAGATATAATGATTAAGTGATATAAAAAACAAATGGTATAAGAAGTACCAGTATAATGTATTAAATAATATAACACAACATTTCGTTTTAGGAATAGTTGAAGCACCCTACATTATATTGATAAGAATTTTTATTTAATTAAATATACAATCGCAAAATACAATTGTGTTTGTATTGCTTTAAGTGCTTTTTGTGTTAAAATTATATTTATGAAAACTTTAAATAGAATATTTAATTGCATATACTATTGCTAACCTAACCTCAACTCACAGGAGGAGGTCGAACTAACTAGCAAATGCAAACAAATTCTGTTCTGGCACTTGCCTGCCGCTGCTGCGGCACGCTCGCTGCGCTCTTTGGGCTCGCGCAGCTTTATCATATACTAACCTAACCTAAACCCACAGGAGGAGGTCGTATCAACTAGCAAATGCAAACAAATTCGGTTCTGGCAGCTTTATCACATACTAACCTAACCTAAACCCACAGGAGGAGGTCGAACCAACTAGGAAATGCAAACAAATTCGGTTCATTTTCCATTGCACCTGAACACCACCGGAATTATATTAATAATACATTATACTCAGTGAATGTTATATCTGAAGTGTTTATATAAAATGAACATTATGACATAGGTATATTAGATTGAAATTTGTTATATCAATCGTCTATTATACCCAATGATTTTTATATCATGCAAGAATATGTCAAATGTCTGTATACCATAAATTAATTATATCTGTTGAGCATTATATCAACTAAAAATATGTCATTACAAACTGCACCCGTCCACGCCATTCATTATGGGAATCCAAACAATTTAAAAGGTAAGTAAGATATGACTTTGTACTAAAAGACCTTTAGTTTTGAAAAAAAGCAAATTATCTACTAAAATCCTAATAATTTATCTCGTCATATGATTGAGGATTTAGATGCTTGTCAGTTAGTTTAATGGAGCAGGCTTTCCCTGCCCTGCTGTCCACTCTGTACAGCTGCTCCAAGAAGTTCCATTGGGCTCGTGCTCGTTGTCCCTCAAGTAGGAGATCCTTTTTCTGGAAATTGTTACGAAAACATTTTAATAAATGTGGCACATCAAAAATATGGTAGATCACATTGTTATTAATCTTATAGAATATCTTATTTGGATCAGTGCTATTGTTTTGTAATAATAATTCAGCATGAGTATCTGCTGTCAATGATTTTATGGTTGCAACATTGGCCGAACCTTGATCACTCACAGTGGCTCGTACACAAAAACCAGTTTTGAACAGCAATAATTATTTCTTTAACAATGTTCTTTAAGGTAAATGTTTTAACTCCATCTTTAGCAAAATAAAAGGCAACTGGAAATGTCCATCTACTAAACAGGCCACGTAACATAAATACTAATGCCTTGTCTGCTACATTGGAACTTAGCTTAATACGAAGTATTTTGGAATACTGTTCCATTGTCTGGAACCCAGGTTACCAGGTTCATTCTGATAGAATTGAACGTATTCAAAAACGTTTTCTCTCTCATCTAACGTTAAATAATTTAAAGTCTAAACAGCTTTTCTCTTATGAGTCGCGTCTCTCTTACTTTAAAATGTCCTCACTCCAAAAGCGTCGAAAAGCCCTTGATTTGATGTTTTTATTCAAACTTATTCATGGTTTTATAGACGCACCTGATATCCTTGAGAGTTTGCGCCTGTCAGTCCACCATCCCGGTAGCCGCCTACATAATCGTAAAACTTTCTCGCTTCCTAATTGTAAGACGAATCTTGGTCAACACTGTCCACTTTATCGTATGTGCTCCTCGTACAATGCTGTCAGATTTGATTTTGACATATTCTTTGGTTCTGAGGCCTCAGCTAGGAACTCGATTAGAAATTGCCTTAAAAGCTAAGTGCACTTTGTGTTTTTGTTATCCTGTTTTCTTCAGAGACAAGTGTATAATCACTGTAATCTCTGACTTGCCTAAGGTAGCATTAGCCAAATGTTGAAAAATAAAATCATTGATTCCAGGTCGCAACGGGACATTAGTCAACAATGAATTTAGCGTGGACTTGGATCTGGATCTTGGACTGCGGCCGTGAGGTTTCACACCTGTTAAACGGAGCTGTGAATCTATTTAAAGCTTTCCAAACTTGTTCAAAGATTTATATTTTTTGATGAATTGTAATGTTTTAGGACAACTAATTAGATTGGATTTGCGCTTTATGTTATAGTTACTTACTTTTCCACAAGCGTATCTTAGATTTTAACATTTTATTGTTATCATGCAAAATTTTTTTCCGGGGTGTTCCTTCCGATGGCAATAAGCGCACTCTCTAACTAACTCACTATATCATGTCTGCTACGACTACGGACCAATTTAGAATGTGTACGAACTGGGGTAGTTAGGACAGTGTGAGAATAGTTCTCTCTGGGAGGAAAAGCAAGAGTAACAGAATGAGTGGAAGATGGGCCTGATTGTTCACTAATAGGTGGCATATTTTTATCCATAATAGCAAGCTGTTGTGGTAATAAAGATGGCCTTGTGCCTAAAAGGTTGTCAGAATGTATATTAAGAATGGGTATATTACTGCCTGTCTGTAGGTCTTGTGTAACACATTCTTGAGAAAATAACGAAGGTTGTATACCAGAGGGCCCGGGGTCGACACCATGTGATTGCACA
>NW_020653777.1:1415725-1416761 GCF_003589595.1 Hyposmocoma kahamanoa
CGACACCATGTGATTGCACATTATCTGCCTGAGAATCAATTAAAAAACTAGAAGGTAAAGACATTTTAGAATAAAATAACGAGCAAAAATGTATATAGAATGGAAAATAAAACTCGCACGGGTATAGCTATTTATACCGCAAATAGACCAGGATAAAACATAGTTATTGTGAATTATGTAGTTCGATGATTAGATAATAAAATAATGACACAACAGACATTTCCTAATAGAAACAGAAAAAAGAGCCCACAATTTACAGTTCCATGAGTGCAAGAGGAAGGTATAAGTCGGCTAACGAAACAAACCGAGTGTCCTCGGTTGCGTGGGGCTGGATAAGTTTATTACAGATTGAATTTGTGTTTGATCATTTGACAGTGACGTTGACGTTTCGTTACTTGTGCACTTCTGTTTAAGTTTATTAAATTTTTCAATCTGTGTTTTTTGGCATTGTTGAAATTTAAATGCTGATCGTTTGTTTGTAATTTCAATGCATTTATTAAATTCAGATCTGCTTAACTTTACCTCCAATTCTTTCGATAATTCCGTAATCTGATTGTCAAACTTTTGAATTGAATAGCGGTTATTGTGGATTAGTTTGCACAATAATTTCTTACTGGCTTGGCGGAGTATGCGTTCACTACCGTAGATGTCTATTCGCGGAGTTATTTTAACGCATGTTGGAACTATGTTATTGTCGCGGCACTTTTTGAGAAAAGTTAATGCAGCTAGGGCGCCCGCACGTTTGTTCTTGAGGTCTTCGAGCCGCCGGATTTTATTTGCAACATCCAGTCCGTACTGGTGTACATATCGAGTTCTTAGGTTTTCGCGATTGTTACACATAGGAAATGAAACTATTTTTCTGGATTTAAATCGCGTATATTTGTTTTGAGAAACACATCTTCCCTGTTGAAATTAGGATGTTTTTTAATTTCAATGGCCTCTCGCAGCATCCTGGGTAGATAACGGACTTCTTTTGCAAGGACCTGGGCTTTGTCAAACTTCATTGAATGTGTAGGTTTATCCATGACATGCTCGC
>NW_020653777.1:1496761-1538780 GCF_003589595.1 Hyposmocoma kahamanoa
AAAAAAACTGTTAAACCAATACAACCATCAACTTCAGAGCACGAAGTACGTATAATTATTATTAATATTCCTATACATGTCGAATACTGTATATACGTGTAAATGCCATTCATAACATGTTCACAACACAAATTAGTCGCTCACGCGATACGTTATCCCTATCTACTCGGCCTATAAAGGATGCAAATGTGCAATTTAAACCAACCGCAAAATGGCGGCTATAACCCTAGAACCCTGCTACTCTAAGTTATAACCGCGAAAAGATGACTTTGACGTCTTTGACAATACCATGCACTGTTGCCACCTGCAAATGTGCTTCTACTGCATTGAATACGAGTATTTAAGATGTCGTGAGTGTTGTGTGTCGGTGTAGTGAGAACCCTAGTGCACAAATAAGTAATGAAGATAAAGTGCGGGTAGTTAGAAAAAGTCGCACAACTAGAAGATGCTGACACCCGCCTCTTCAGTCCTTGCGAGACCATGGACGTTGCAATATGTCCGAAAAGTCGAGGTAAATAAAATATGTTTATACGTGATTAAGTCCCGAATTAAAAATCAAATAATTTCATACTTCATTTTTTGAACGTTCCGCTTTACACAAACGGACGCACGCACGCACGCACGCACGCACGCACGCACGCACGCACGCACGCACGCACACACACGCACTCACACACACACATATACACATACATACATATAATAGATGCTCTTTGCAAAAAAGTGATTGATCACTTGCATTTACTTCGTCATTTACAACGACTTCAATCTAATTACATATATTTTTTGTATGTAGTTCTTCACATATAATACCACCACTAAGGTTGGGGGCTCAGATAGGGGCTCGATTAGGGGGTCCGGTTGGAGGTCGGTTAGGTGTCGGTAGGGGGTCGGTTAAGGTGTCGGTTTGGGGGTCGGTTAGGTGTCGGTAGGGGGTCGGTTAGGGTCCGGTTGGGGGGTCGGTTGGGGACCGGTTAAGTGGTCGGTTGGGGTTCGGTTAGGGGGTCGATTAGGGAACGGATAGGGGTCGGTTAGGGGGCTGGTTGGGGATAGGTAGGGGGTCGGTTAAGGGGTCAGTTAGGGGGTCCACCCCTAAAGGGCCCCTGACCCACTCCCTAACCAAACCCTTAACCGACTCACTAACCGATCCCCTAACCAGCCCACTAACTGACCCCAACCGGCACCCTAAACGGCCCCCTAACCAACCCCTAACCGACCCCCTAACCGCACCCTAACCTACCCCCTATCTGACCTCCCAACCGACGCCCTAAACGACCCCCCAACCGGCCCCCTAACCTACCCCCTAAACGACCCCCGTACCACCCCCAGCCGACCCCTAACCGACTCCCTAACCGACCCCTTAACTAACCTCCTAACCGACCCCCAACTGACCCCTAACCGACCCTCAACCGGCCCCCTAACCGACCCCCTAACACACCCCAAACCCATCCCCTAACCCATATTCGTGATGACACTTTTACTTGATAGTTTCGGTTTTAATTGTTAGTTTCAATTGTTTCTTAGAACAACTAATAAAATTAATCTAATTGCAATTAAAATCAATTCAATCGAAATCAGTTGCAATTGAATAGATTTTTTAATCTGATTGAAATTTAATTGATTAACGTACTTGCTTCGGCAGTACATATACTAAAATTGGAACGATACAGAGAAGATTAGCATGGCCCCTGCGCAAGGATGACACGCAAAATCGTGAAGCGTTCCACATTTTTTTTTGAGCCCGGTCGAACCGCGCGAAATAAACGTAATTATACGTAATCTAAAAAATAAATACAGCTATGGAATAGACGAGATACCATCCGCGCTTATAAGGGTATGTGCAGACGAATTGACGTTTCCGTTTTATACGATTGTCAATCAGTCTTTTGCCGAGGGTGTGTTCCCGGATCTTCTTAAACAATCCCTGATAAAACCGATCCTCAAAAAAGGAAGTAAGTATGATTTGAGTAATTACAGACCGATTGCATTATTGCCCGCGGCTTCGAAAGTATTTGAGAAGGCAATATGTAGCCGCCTATACTCTTTCTGTGAAAAGTACAATATATTTGATGAGTCGCAGAATGGTTTTCGGAAAAATCGTTCAACTACACTTGCGACTTACAAATTTATGCAAAAGATTCTGGATACACTAAATGAAAAAAAGTATGGTATCGGTATCCTATTGGACATGTCAAAGGCATACGATAAAGTTCGGTATGATATCTTACTGGATAAACTTTACGGAATGGGTATACGAGGTGACATTCATAAATGGTTCGCATCCTATTTAGAAAACAGAATCCAGTATGTAGAAATCGAGCATTATAACTATGAGACAGGGGAAATAACTCAAGTCAGATCTGAGCCCCAAAACATGAACAATTCGATACCACAAGGAAGCGTCATTGGGTGCATACTATTCCTGGCTTATATAAATGACCTCCCAAAAGTAATAAACGATTCATGTGTTCTTTTCGCTGACGACATCTCAATATTAACCTCTTGTAAAAATAGTGACCACTTAAATCAAACCCTACACTAACTACAATTGTAACATGGATGAATGATCACAATTTAGAAATTAACTTCACAACAACCAAAATTATAGAATTTAGACCCTATCAAAAACCATCACTAAATATTAATTTTTCGTATAACCAAATACAAATAGAAACCGTCAATACATTTAATTTACTCGGAATAGATATCGATACAAATATAAATTGGAAGCAGCATGTACAAAAAATCACAAAAAAGCTATCTAGTTTTACTTACGCCTTAAAAGAAATAAAGAAGTCAACAAATTTACAAACTGCCCTAAGTGCTTACTATGCGTACGCTTATGCATGGCTATCATACGGCATCATATTGTGGGGCAATAGTACAACTGTAAATGACCTCTTTATTAAACAAAAAAACTGCGTAAGAATACTAGCAAATATATCAAGAACAGAGAGCTGTGAACCATTCTTTAGAAAATACAAAATCTTAACCCTAACATCAATTTACATTTTGGAAGTTTGCAAATTTATAAAAAAGTACCCACAATTTTACACTAAACTGCGAGACGAACCAAGACACCATCCCACAAGATACGGAAATAATCTTGTAACACCGTTCTCAAAATTGGAAATGCATAGATCGAGCCCATATTCAATGTCGATAAAAATATACAACAAACTACCGGAGCATATAAAGCAAGAAAATAAAACAAGTATTTTCATAAATAACTTAAAAAACATTCTTTCTAATAAAACTTACTATACAGTGCAACAATATCTTGTAACTATGTGAATAAATAAATAAAATGAAGTAGATAAAATGTTATATAATGGAGTAAATGCAATGTTATTATGGTCGAATTAAAACTAGTATAACACATAATTGTACAATTAATAATATGTTTATATATATGATAAGAAATATAATAAGAAATTTTGTAATAATAATTATTGCTAAGGCTTGAAATGTAATTAAACCATATTATAAGTTTTTATATTGCTATGCCCTTACAGTATATTACATGTATACGTAATATAGTGTAAAATTTGTATTATATATATTATGTAAACTGCAATAAATATATTATCATTATCAATGCCCAACACTGATATAAATCTATGCACGTCACAAAATAGGCTGTACATTGAAAAGAAAAAAGTATTTTGTTGAAATGTATTTTGCAACGAAAGTATTTGAAATACAAATTACAAAATACATTACGGTCAGGTATTTGAAATACCAATTACAAAATACATTTTTAGGGAGTAATTGAAATACAAATACAAAATACGTATTTGTATTTTAAATACGTATTTCAAATACAAGTAATTCAAATACTGCCCAGCCCTGATAACACAAGTACGGAAAGTAAAATAAGTAAAGAAATGCTTAGTAGCGGAGCACCGGGCCGGCGTTCTGAAAAGAACACGTGCGACCGGGTGAGCGCAGGTAGGCCGCGGCAGCGGCGGGACGGACAAAAGGCGGGCACGACCGGGCGAGCGGTCGGACGAGCAGAGCAGGTACCTGAAACACAGCCGACTGGGATGAGTGACAGTGATCGAGTCAATGATGCCGTGATCACAAGATTCTCTTATACAGGGTGTAACAGCAAGGTGTAGTCATATTTGAAGGTCGGATTCAGTTAATGGTATGAAACTATTTAGCAAAGTTGTTTTAGTACAAACTACGTTATTTATGGAAATTTCGCCATGAACAGTTTCGATCAGCTGATGTCATTTAACGAAAATAAATAGTCACATCACATCTCTATTGAGTATCATAATACAACCAAATTACGTAACTTGAAAAAATTGTGAAATTCAGGCATGTTATTGTAAATGATAAAGTACTTAATGCCATATTCTTATTACTATGTTATAATTTACTAAATTTATTATTATTTTATTCATGTAATATGCGTGTGAACATTTAATGAAAAATAAATATTATCGATTACTTTGCCAAAATACACTAGTTCATAATAAAACTATTATTTAAAACTTAGTACATAATAACGTAATATGGTTTCGTTAACTTCATATCTTCAAACATACAAAATACACAAATTTCCATTTAATATCCATTAATAAAACTAATGTCCTCTAAAAAACACATATTTAAAGTTATCTCTGTTTCTTTTTACCATACGCATTCATCTATTGTATTTTAATGAATGAAATTTGTCTCTTTCTATCCGTCGGTACTGTTCTAACGCATGGCGGCGTCGGTATGTTTCTTCTAACGCATGACGCAATATGACGCAATTATCCGACTAATACTTCGCACCCTTACAATGAAAGCGACCCAAATCAAAAAATTAAAAAATGAGTTTATACCGTAAAACCATCTTAAAAAAATATTTTGTTACATTAGTCACACTGTGGTGAAGATGAAATTGTGCAATTAAAGCTCGAAGAGCACTGATTCATAAAGGTCCCTTTCATTTTGTTCTTTCAGTTTAAAAATTCTACTCCCGCGTCGAAATATTAACGCCGCATTTATTGTTGAATCTGCATTTGCAAAGACAACACGCTGCCACTGACGGATTAGCATTTGAGCCATTTTCGTTCCGAAAATCATATTCAAAAATCACTAGTAGCAGTAGAGCTCCTTGTGAGTTCGTCCAGGGTAGTACTGCCACATTACCGTGTTACAGTTTTGAAGGGTAAGGGTGCTGGTGAAATTACAGGCACATGGGACTTGTCAACTATGTCTCAGAGAGATGGACGCCGTAGCAGTAGCCTTCGAGCGGCAGTGCTACTGTTATGGACAGGCGTGACGCTTTCCACCGGGTACACGACTTGTTCGACCCGTCGCTTAATATTTAAAAAAAAAAAATTTTTTAGTAACTTACTTTTTAAAGGGACTTATTTTTTTGTTTCGTGGACTTTCTTCTTTTTTAATTGTGAAACAGGGACCACAAAACAATATCAAGGGTTATGACATCTTGCTTAGCTGATGAACATTAAAAAGACTTAATTCTTAATACGTTAAATGATAACAAAAAATCGTTAAAAAAAAGACCTATTGGCGACTAGTTTTTGTAAATTATGTTTTTAAATTGTTGAACATTAAAATGATCAGAAACAATTTTCAGTTGTAAAGTTCCATTTTTCCTCATTATTTTCAAAGACTAATAAGGCCATCACCTTTAGTACTTCAAGAGTAGGTAATAAATAAAATAATATGAAAATATGAAAAAACTTGAAATCTTATTTTCTTTTTTATTCCCAAAAAGTTGAAATTTTGTATTGGGACACTTTCATCGTAAAGGTGCAACCTGAAGGTCGGTAAACGTCAAGAAATTAGTTTTGATCGTTGACCACGAATTAATTATTGTAATTTTAATTTAATTTAATTTTTTTTTATGATTGATTTAGTGTCTGTTTAAGTATATCTAAATGTTTTAAAATGAATGTTGAGCACAGTAATAATTGGGCACAGATATGCCTGTTGTATTAATTTTTAAGTGTTTTTATTTTCCT
Organism: Hyposmocoma kahamanoa; assembly: GCF_003589595.1. NCBI lineage: Eukaryota > Metazoa > Arthropoda > Insecta > Lepidoptera > Cosmopterigidae > Hyposmocoma > Hyposmocoma kahamanoa. The sequence goes on from NW_020653777.1 coordinate 1,502,749, forward strand.
CACTTTCTGTATCTGATGTCTGTACATTGTGCCATAAATAAAAAATAAAAAATAAAAATAAAATAAATTTTCATCACTTGCTTGGAAATGAAAATATCGTGAGAAAACTTGGATTTCGGAGATAATTGCCGAAATCTTCAAAGATGCGAGAATGTCAAGTTTCCAACCAGTACTTACTATGCAAGTGCAGTGGACTAAACCTTGTGCAAAAAATAGTACTTTACTAACTTACATACGTCTATTGCTGAGCGCACGTTTCTAACAACAGGCTTACGCTTAATTTGACTTATCTACACACGACAACTTTCTGGGTGTGGGTTTATTACATGGTGAAATTGAAATAATTAATATCCGTTGAACCTATTAAGGTTCTTACTTCCTAATAATATCTACTCATCTAAAGAAATATTTTAGAATAGTTTAAATTAGCAATAGTGTAAAACCATAAAAAATCTTACCTAAATAAACAAAGTATCAAGATTAGTCGCCTTGCGTACGCGATACGTAATCGTAGCGAAGTCGCAAGCCTTTGGCGGCAACTTTGGCGGCAAAAATATCACCTTTGATTTTCGCCGCCAGCATTTGATTTTATACATGGTGATGTGGATTAGTGGTTAATGTTAGACTCGTTTCGGAGGTCGTGGATTCGATTCTCATAGTTGACTGGCTCTATGGGGTAGTTGTTAGAGTGTTAGGTTTTCTTTGCGGATGTCGTAGATTTGATTCCCATAGTCGACTGCCTCCATAGTCTAGTGGTTAGAGCGTTAGGCTTTCTTTTCGGAAGTCGTGGATTTGATTCCCATAGTCGACTGCCTCTATGGTGTAGTGGTTAGAGTGTTAGGCTTTCGTTTCGGCGGTTGTGGATTTGATTCCCATAGTCGACTGCCTCCATGGTGTAGTGGTTAGTGTTAGGCTTTGTTTTCGGAGGTCGTGGATTTGATTCCTATAGTCGACTGCCTCCATGGTGTAGTGGTTAGAGTGTTAGGCTTTCGTTTCGGAGGTCGTGGATTTGATTCCTATAGTCGACTGCCTCCATGGTGTAGTGGTTAGTGTGTTAGGCTTTCGTTTCGGACGTCGTGAGTTTCCGATGGGTGACTGCCTCCTTAGTGCAGTATATCCGTAATCACTCAGTCAGTTCTTGCATTATGTGGAAGTGGTACGGGTGATGGTCAGAGCTTGTTTACAAACAAAGGCGTATGCAGTGCAACGTTGAAGGTCGTAGACGTAGGATATAGGTATTCGTTTAATGTGTATGTAATGATGTAATTTGTATCAGGAGAAGGGTCTTATTTCAAAAGGATGGTAATAATTTTAATTTCACCCTGTAGGTACATTATGAAAACGTTACCCTATATTCCAAAATTAGCGTTTCAGTCGGCGTCCTTTGATGTGCCGCCGCTGAGGCAGAGGTGCTATTTTTTAATTTTTTGTAACAGTCTGTAATTGCCGTTTGCGTTGTGAGGACTAAATAGGTGTCATCGTTTTGTTTGTGTCTTGTTTTTGTGTTTATTTAAACTATGTCACGCTTAAGCAATAGTGATCACTAAGAGATGATGTTGTGCGTAGGCGCAGCCGATGGGAGCTTGCGCCAGGCTCGCCAAATTTATTGGGCAAAGTTTATTGATGGCGTCCCAGAAAATCGACGTCGACCATTTCCTGCTGTGGAATGCTTCAGGAAGATGGTTATGAGACTTCATAATAGTGGATCGTTCCGTGGTTCCAGTTCTGAAGGCCGGCCGAGTTCACGAGACCCAGAATTCGAGGCAGATGTTTTGGAACATTTTCTCGGCAATCCAAAGACAAGTACTCGTAGTGCTGCGGCAGCCTTTGGTGGTGTGAACCATATGAGTGTGTGGCGTGTGCTACGGGATGATGGCCAGCACCCATACCATTTTCAAAGAACGCAGGAGCTGTTACAAGCGGACTATGATCTACGTTTGGCATTTTGCCGCTGGTACCGCGACCAGGTTGGGAGGTCTCCCGACTTCGCTTCGTCGGTACTGTGGACAGACGAGGCGTCATTTACGCGTGCGGGCATTATCAATATGCATAATGAACATTTTTGGACTCATTTGAATCCCCGCGTACCAAGGGAATCAAATTTTCAACACCAGTGGCGGATTAACGTGTGGGCTGGTATAATAGGTTGTGCCGTCATCGGTCCAGTGTTTTTGCCGGCAAGTCTGAATGGGGCCAATTATTTAAGATTCCTAACAGAAGACTTGGGTGACGTTCTGATGGCCCTGCCAGTGACACAATACGTGAGACTCGTGATGGAACACGGGATGACTTTCTAGCACGATGGAGCACCCGCACATTTTGCTCGAAATGTACGTTCCCATCTGAACGACCGTCTCCCGCAGTGGATTGGGCGGGGAGGTCCTGTACCCTGGCCAGCGTGGTCCCCAGACTTGACACCGCTCGATTTTTTTTGTGGGGTCATATAAAAATATTGTTTATGCGGAGTCCTGTGAAAGCGCAGAAGAAATGAGGCAGCGGATCGAAATGGCGTTTAGTCAAATCACTCGGCAGATGCTTCAAAGAGTAGAGCAGTCTCTGTACCGACGCACGGAAATATGCATATTGCATGGAGGTCGGCATTTTGAACCTTACCTGTAAATGTGTGAAATGTGCCAGCAGTGCGTGTAGTGATTGTACTTATTATTCAAAATTATCGTAAACAAGTCAATATTTCGTACATTGTACAACAGTGAATTACAATTCGTAGGAAATTCATTAAAACGTGTATGAATTGCACAGTAGGTAAGTACCAATTAAAAAAGTATCCACTATTGTAAAATTGTCGTAAATAAATGTATTAATACAAAATTATGTAGAATGTGTATACGATGAAGGCGTGCGTAACTACGGGCTTAATAAGTAAATAAATATCCTTTAAATTGTATGTAAATAAGTACGTACCTAGGTATGGTATAAAATAATATTGTTAGAAATAATTCGATTTTTCTAGGTATTTAAAGATTTTGTTACTTAATATTAACGTGTTATCAACATATTCAAATCATGTTTTTACAGTGGCATTTCAATTGTAGTCAGCTGTTCTTTCGCCCCGCTTGCGGCCGCCCAGGTTTCATTAATGAATTTGTGAAGTCGTAGTAACGTAACTAGCAATAGAGTTGTGACGCAGTGGTTGTTTCGGACAATCACTATTTATACAAACATAATTAAAGTTATATCAACATTAAAAGTCACTTATTTTTATTTGATATTTTGCACAGAGGGTCTAGATCAAGTATAGGTTTGGCTCCTTTAATATGACTACACCTTGCGGTTACACCCTGTATATATCGGCATACGGCGTCTCCTGTAACGTACCTGCCCTATCAATGCGTCGCGGCCAATTTGTCTAACTATTTTGTAGTTATTTCAGAATAGTATTAAGCAATGTTGGTGGTATTACGATTCTATAACCCCCACATTATGCAACCTCGTTCAACGTACAATTCATGGCGCGTCACAAAATAGGGTTTCGGGACTTGCTCAGCACAATGTGGCGGTCAGCCCGATTGTATGTAAACCATAACTTTACTAAACACCGCGTCCCTAGATGTAGCTAGCCGGACATCATTGTTCGTATCGTAACCGGTAGAAAGATATCTATGAAATTCAGATATCAGTTCATATATTCAGTCCGCGCAGTTTTTCGCTGAAGTCACAAATATTGTATATCGTACGTATTTAATCCTGAGAGTAATATAGCCCACTCTGCAACCGCAAAGGTGCCATAATGGGAATGCCTAACCTATTTCCGAATATATAAGTTAAAGGTTTGTGATCAGTTCTCAATAAAAATTTCCTTCCGTACAATATAAATATTGATGGAATTTCCTTGTCCCGTATATAATAGCTAACGCCTCTCTGTCAATTTGCGCGTACGACCGTTCTGCGGCGGTTAACGTCAGCGACGCGTATACGGTAGGACGTTCGCCGTCTGGCATGAGATTATTTAGAAAAAGAGGCTCACAGAAATATTCGTTTGATTCCATCACAACTTTGCCAAAATACGTCACCACATGTTCCGAAGGGTAAGTTTAGTTTGTTTTGTTTAATGGTTTTAAATTCCCAATGACTAATCCAGGTTTCGTATGAACTTTCTTCTGTGGTAAGGTCGCTTTTACAATCTTCACATTTGACTATCTGTGTAATTTTACGAACTGACCACCCCGCAGTGTATGCACTTGAGTGTACGTGTAAACTTTCACGACGCACTTGCACGATATTTTCAAATTCAACATTAATTGATAATTTAGTGGGTAGTACAAACGTCCTCAATAACATACATACAAAAAAAAACATACAGTCGAATTGAGAACCTCCTCCTTTTTTGAAGTCGGTTAAAAATATATATACAAAAGAGATTTGTAGCGACCGCTGCTATTCGCGACACTGCTGACTCTGCTGTCCAACAAATTTGATGTTTTCTAATTTTTTTATATCTTCGTTTCAAAGGCGTGATATAGTGAATTTTGTGTCACTGCTTTTCTGAGATATTTTCCTTTGGATTTTATATGACTGAGAGTGGTTCCGTTGGTTGAATCGAAGACGTCATCGAAAAACGACGCAGTTTCTGCTGTATTCCTTAGGGTCTTGCTAACTTCACGGCCATCTGAGTAGTGAGCTCAAATGGAAATATTATATTATAGAAGTCAAGTAAAAGAAAGGAGCAGAAATATGGATATTATATTATTTATTTATTTAATTATTTATTGTACTGAAAAAACAAAAACGCACATTTAGTAACAAGGAAAGCCCAAACAAAAGGTACTGCTTATTTCTAATAGAAATTTGTTCCTGCACACCGAAATACAGGAGACAATGTGCACAACAAAACAAGATACATAAAATTATTAAAACTACATAAATACTTAGATAAATACGTATTTCGTACTATAATACCTATAAAATTGATGGAACAGTCGATAAATAGTTCTCCTTAACTCTCATTTTGAAAATTCCTAAGGATGTACTATCATGAACAGTAATAGGAAGTGCATTCCAAAGTCTGACCGCATTAACAGTGAAGGAGTGAGAATAGAAAACAGAATTGACGGATGGAAAGATAACTGAGACCTAACGAGAGAGCGACAGGGCTTATGCTGGGACCTGAGAAAGCTGAAACGCTCTTTCCGATATCTTTTAGACACGTTTATGTAAGTAATTCACATTATGTTTCTTGATATTGAGATAAATAAAGTAAATAAAAACACCTCGAAATTGAATTGTTTAGAATTACTACCAACCTTGAACTTTTTGAATTATATAGTACCTATTTGGAGAGGAAATGCACAGGGCAGCCCCACAAGCTATGATTCAAAACTTTCAGAATGGCTAGTCAAATCTAGCGCCCATTGAGATTACTCAAAATATTAATTTTGAATCAAGGCTTGGTGTTGCCCTGTAACATGTATTTTCTCGCGGAATACTATAAATTTGTTCTGAGTTAACGATTAATTGATCCTTATTCTTATTATTTTATAAACAAGCGTCATTAACACATCCTGCTATTAACTATTGTAATAAAATAACATTAACTATGGTTATGTATTACCTACAGCATTTTTATTTATTTATGTAATAGGTAAGATATATAAGTAACATTCTGTACGTAATTTAAATTATTAGTTTACAATTATTATTATAAAAAGTGAAGTTTGTCCTTAATTATCATCATGATATCAGCCGGAAGACATGTGGCAATCCGTTGAGCTCACAGCCGTCCTGTGGAATAAGCCCATCTCCACTTGGGCGTAAGTAATTTTTAATCGACTTCACATCAGCACGTAGCTCATCAATGCTGTTCACTAGTGTGGCACCATCTATTATTGGATTACGCGATTTATCTTTCCGACACTGACCACGTCGCCAGTTAACCCGTGGTTTGCTTCGAACACCCGTGCACGAATATGCGGACAACAGGCACTACGTTTAACCGCTGCCGTGTTAATATAGAAAGAAAGTAGAGAGAATGAAAAAAGAAAATCCATTTATTGGTTTACCACAATGACACCACAAAAGAAAAAGAAAAAGAAAACGAAACAAAACAGAACATAATCAAAACATTCAACGTAAAACATAAATAAATAATTACGAAACATAAACTAAGCAAATATATATATTTAAAAAATTGATTAAATTAAAACAAACTGCCTCTGTGGCCGAACGGTTATCATGCCGGACTGCCACGCAGAGGTTCCAGGTTCGATTCCCGGGCCGGGAGAAATAGTTGTATGGCCTACAATTATTTCTCTCGTGAGTTTGGGTGTAATTTGTGGTTGTCTACGTGTGTGTCCATGGCACCCGCGACACAGGGTTTCCCTAGTGCGGGGCTATGTTGAGTGTGTGCGTTATTTATATTTAAACTATTGACACACATCATATAATACGGTGGTGTTAATTTCATTTAAACTTAACTCATGTAACCTTTTCAACAGAACAATTTTCTAATGACTAAGAGAATGTTGTTTTTAAATTTAAAATATGCGATCTATCAAGATTTGGGTCTTCGACTTTGGGCTTGTAATAGAGTCTTGTTTGTAATTCCTTATTTACTGCCTTTAATACACAAGGTACTATTGAGTATTAATAAATGTCATAATATTTCTATGCCTTTTATTTTTCATCTCTTTGTAATATAAACTTATTGCGTTGACATGAATTTTGGATAATTCACCGATTACCAAATCCACGATGAACCACATTTATTCTAAAAAAAAAAAACATTTTTCATCCGCAACCTCTGCATATTTGAACGATGAAAAATTCGCACCCGCTACTGCTATACTGTATTCGCCTACGTTCAAAGACAGTGTTGTGTATAGTTTGTTGTTGCATTCACGTGACTATTACCTAACACTGTCCGTCAGGTATGGGCGTTGTAAGCCCTTGGTATTTACATCAGTTATTATCGGACAAAAACTAAACATGTAAATCTCTTTACAGTACCTATACCAATTGTAATTTTGCATTTCATATTTTTACACATATACATAAAACAGTTAACAAATAGCTACTAACATTACCAACTTGCTACTAAATATGATGTAAAGGCACCTTTAACCATCTTAGAGTTCATAGGTCACCGTTTACTTACCTTCTAACGCGTTATACCATCTTCGGCAGTTACTAACCAGGCTCTAAGTGAGATAGACCAGCGCCTTGACTATAAAAAAAGTTTACGTATATTGAAAAATATTTGATTTTTATAAAAAAATTGTTCGTTTTTTTAATTGAGTAATCAAAAAAAGTATTCTTCTAAAGGGACATAAATACTTTTTAGTGAAAATTATCAATCATTACCATAAGTGAAAAAAAAAATACATTCAGTGCCGACTGGTTATTTCGCGCCATTTTTTTTTCTTCAGAACCTAGCGTACAAGACAATAACGAATATGCAGTTTCTTACAGGAGTTTGTTTGGTAAGTTTTTTTTATAATATATGATTGTAAGTATGTTTATTTCATAGTAGGTACAAGGCACTTAAGGAAAAATAAAACACTAAAAAAAAATCTATTACAAAAATTTAAATACTAGAAAATTTTATTATGAGAAAATTTCTTCGAGGGCCGCTCCCTGGAGCATCGTGCCCAGAAGACTAGTAACATTTCCCCACGGAAGTAGTATTTATGTGGTCTGTGCATTTCCCCTATGAATAAGTAATCTTATTCTTTGGCGGAAATAACTGCCAGCTCTGTGGTCACCGGGGGCTTGTACTAAGTGATCTGACATCCCGTTCGCTATAAATTTCAACTGGCTCCCAGGGACCCAAAATGTGGCACTGAGCAAGATTGGCGGTTCTCGGCCGCATTGGTGACAGAGCATGCGCCATCCACGCTTTCAAGGACATTACAGAAATAAATATTAAGAGGGAGCAGAGCAAAAATTCCTAATCTTCGATTTGATTTTAAAAGGGTATATCCACTTTAAAGTTAAAAATAAAATATTGTGTGAGTAACTACACGATATATTAGAATTATAGACATTAATCAGAAACATAAAACAATAAAGTTTCCTCGATAGATAAAAATCACGAAATGACCTCTAATTTTCACATTTTTTCGATTTATCCTCGAAATGCAGGTTATTAGGACAAAAATTAGATAATTAATTATATTTATGCATGATCGAGAACTGTCACTACGGATTTTTTTTTAGTTTTAGAGTTATTCCGCTAAAACGAATTTGGTACTTTTAGGGTCGTATTCTAGAACTCTACTCAATGCTCAAGTCAGGATTGCACTGGAAATACGACCCTAATGGCAGGGACTCGAGTATGATTTCGAGTGCTTTAAACCCTACTCAAATCCTGACTTGAACATTGAGTAGAGTTCTAGAATACGACCCTTAATACGCAAAATTCAACATCTCCTGTCGCATGTCACGCGAACTTCAGGCATATATTTGTTTCACAAATTTGGGCGGAGCCAACGTCAAAACTTTTTTGCCATGCTCCCTCTTAATAATAACTTATAAATATTAATAATAATGTTTCTTATTCAAAGGTATTCGTAATACACACAGTAAATAAAAATATTTTTTCGTATCTAAGCACGTTTCAGACCCTATGCAGGTGCCATGGTCACGGATGACTAATAATTGCTGATGTCAATAGATTGTGCGGTTAGGGCAATTTACAATCTGGGCCCCAGAGTATTTTTGAGAGATAAGTTTAAAGAAATTAACATTCTTACATGCGTTAAGAGAAATAGTAATTTCTCTAAGAAAAATAGTGACAGACGTAACATTAATACGAGGAATAAAAATAAACTAGATGTTCTTGATAGTCGTCTTCACAAAGTTACAAATTCATTTAAGGCGATGTATACGTTTCTATAACAAGATTACGGTTGATATACAAAATTTGCCATTCACGAGATTGCAAACTATAGTGAAACAAAAACTTTATACTAAAGGTTATTTACAACTTCTTCGTACTTGGATGCAAAAATCCGTGGTAGTAACCCATTTAGCTCATGGTAAAAAAATATATTGTAAATGTTGAATGTGTACAAATGTTATTTACAAAGAGCAACCCCTACAGTTTCTTGCTCATTCTTCTCAGGCGAATCTGCCTTACGGATGAGCGGTGGAGTTTAACCAATGTGACGATTTCAAGTGTAATAACGCTTACAGTATACGCTATGAAATAAAGATTATTTTATCTAATAATAATTGTTTATTTTCGGATAACTTAGATCCATCAAAAATTTACAGTGCAGACTTGAAACTGTGTTAATACGGAATTTCGAGTAGGTATACCGTTTCTCATCTGCAATCACAACATCAAAACTTGTCGAATTAGGTATAATACAACTATTGCCACACATCCCGTACCTATTCACCAGCAGCTTGATTTTGATTGCCTCTCCCGATCGTAAACTGCGTCTTTTCCGAGTAGAGGCGCATAATTGCGATTCACAATTTGACATTTCTGTTCATTTCACAAATTAGAAAAATATAAGTAGTAGGAATCAGGTTCATCTTCTCGCTCAGAAACCCATCTGGTTTCGAGACTACCCGAGCGGATCGATTCCCATTTGAATCACAATTAGAACGCAGATTTGAGCCCATTTGACTTTCATATCTGATTTTGACTGATTTGCATCAAATGAGAAAATGATAACTGAAACAGGGGCTTGTTTTTCAGTTTGACAAAAAATATTTTTTTGTTGGGTTAAAGAAGTTGGAGTGTATGCTGGTTAAGATAAAAAAAATGTTTTTCACTTCTCATGCTCTAAAAGTACATCATTATAGCCTTACGTAGCGGGAGTAAAGTGCATCTTTTTATCCCTTGGGAGTAAAAACACCTAATTTTTTATTTTCTTCAAGTGAACAAACTGAAACAGCCAGTAGTACGCTCGGTTTTAGTTCCGTGCCTTTTCCGCATAGATGGTGGCGCCATATTATTTTCCCGTGTTTGGTTGGAAAGTTTAATGGGCCTTATATTACTTAAATATCAACTCTCATTTGCACTGAAATCAGAAATTAGACAGCTGCGCTAACACCTGACCTGTGTGTACGTCTCCGTATATTCGAAAAATATTCTGTATTTATTGTAATGAAGATAATATCTCTAAAAATGGGGGGCTGTTCTATTCGGTGGAGTGGGAAAAACAGCAAAACATGAAATTACAAAACAGAAGCACATTTCATCGGTAATTAAATATGTAATTTTTCAATATTCGTTAATTATAGCAAAGCTCAAGTTTCCAATCGACCAGTTTGGTCGATTTGAAGTGAAACAATTGACGACAAACAATTGTTTCGAATTCGGGCTGGCCAATCGGAGCGCAGTTGTCACCGTTTTCAAATAAATTTAATGACATTGTCGCCACCATCCGTGGCACTTCCGTGGACGAACTCTTTCACTATAAGCTTTACAACTACTTTGTAAATAAGTTTATTAGAATTATAAAATTTCCTCATACGTAATGATAGCACGCATTTTTTAAATTAAAATATTTACATCTATTCATTATAACAAAATAACCTTGTTAGTTACGTACCAGCGTTATTTCCTGTGCGTGTTGTAATAAATAAATGTTAAAATTTATTTCATATTCACTTAATCATGTCAATTTAACTTCACAATTAAAGACCTCAATGACCTAACGGTTTACATTGTGGGTGCTGGATGCTGTATCCTCGGCCGGGTCAATGTAGAAAAACAAACTTTTTCATCACACTTGCTCGTAAACAGTGTCACGACATGCAGGCAAAGTCGCCTGTAATGTCCTAAATTATACCCACGTGCTTTTTCATTACAATGTCGCCCTATGATTTTTTTTACGTCAAGATTAAGCAAAATATTTTATGCTCGAAAAATCTGAACGTATAAAAAACTAAATATTTGCAATAGAATTATATTTTACTAAATTTATTCTGTGAATTGGAATTCTGCAGTATTTTTAGAATTTGAAAATTATTATATTTATTAAATAATTGTGGCTGCGTGCGTCTGTGCCTTTTAAAACGTTTTACCATCGTTTTAGTTAGAGCATATAGGTTAGTTCGAGTTGTATTATGTATGGAAGAATAAATGGCAATCTGTTAAAAAAAAAACCCTCCATTTGCAAATTCCATAAATGTTGTGAGGCGATGTTTATTCATACAAGTAATAAATTATCGTTGTATGTATTTCCGCGCAAATGTGATGAAAAACATTGTATGTAGCTCGGGTGGTAAAAATTACAAACCTCGAATCAATAAAGAGCTGGCTTATAACAAACTCTCGTTAGTAATTACGTACCGCCCATAATACACAATTGTAAATTGTAAAGTAGGGACGTTCTTTCGTCCGTTGGATGAGGTAACCAAAACAAATCGAGTTCTTAGGTTTTTGCGATTGTTACATGAAAAATAATTGCATTTCCTTACCAAAACAAGCCAAGTGAAACTCCAAATTGTTGTTTGTTCAATTGACCGAAAATCATGTAAAGCTGCTGTGCTCAGGTGCTGGTAGTTGCGTAAACAGAATTCTTTTATGGTCTACGAATGTTTCAGTAGGCATGTCGGTTTCTTGCTTAATTCCGACTATTTCTTGATATATAACGTAAGCCGGCACATTGTTTTTGTTTTGTTAATTGTAAATTGAAAAGTGTAATAATAATAAATGAAAAAAAAAAAATTTTTTTTTTTTTCATTTCAATGTATTGCCATTTTAAATACAGTAAATTACATTTTTTTTAATTGTAAAACCAAACCAATTGATTTTTTATTATTACAATTAAGAATAAATAACTTGAAGTCAAAAACGTCATGCAAAACGTCAGATCAAAACAAACATGTCTCAAGGTGACGGGCGCAGTAGCAGTGCCTTAGATCTTTGCGATTTAAAGCTCTGAGTGACACTGCGACTATTATGGACAGGCGTGTAGCTTACCACCAGGCGCACGACTTGCTCGCCCCGTTACTTGATATTATAAAAAAACAACATACACAAACACATCTAAATTTGAAAGTTTATGAAGACTAAATTGCATCATTGTCGAGTTGTCTAAAAAACTTAATTGCTCAAATGTGTTCACCCACTTGACACACATAAGTGGTTCACACTTATCGAAGCGAATAAATGTGTTAAATACAGTGTGCCAAACGTAAGGAAATGTAATAAAGTTATAAGTAAAGATTATTCACATATCTTTGTCGAAAATGTCCATGGCAATACTCATTCTCACTGGCTCATCCAAGGCCTTTTGAGAATCGGATGAAGTCCATGCAAATGGGCTGATCTGGGGTTAGGACCTGGCTAAGGTGTTCTCTGTGCGGGCTTGTTCGCACAGGTTATAGTGCCCTTTCTGCATGACCAAGAGCACAAAAAGGTTGATAGAGAGGGTCACTAAAAACAAAACTTATGTAGGAATAAAGATATGGGGAAGAAAGATACGGGCCTGTCCATGACGACATTGAACATAGATACCGAATTTGACCTGTAGGGCTAACACAATAGGGCGCGACTTGCGCGAGAGCGACATGACGCGCGAGAGGACGGAGCCTTGCGGGACTCCGCTCTTATGGGGTGACTACTACTCCGTAGCGGAAAGAGCGATTCAACAAGAAGTCTCGAATGATGTGCACGAAACGGTCAGGCTTTGTCGAAGGTCTTAACCACATCGAAGAAGAGGGCGCTGGTTGGCATGAAATCAAAAAGTCAAAAGAAGAAAAGAAAAAAGTCGAGAGGGATGCAATGAAGGGATCGTTTGAGATCGTTTCGTCGTGCGGCGAAATCTATTTCGCAAAGCAAGCGAAAAGATAGCGCCTACCTGGGCGGTATGGCGCGGTATTCCGATTTCGCTCTAGCAGCATTCTTCTTCTTTCTAGCCGTTCTCAACCACTCGTTGTAGGCCTCCTTCAGTTTCTGCCACTTCTCTCGGTTCTGTGCCACCTGTATCCAATTCAACCCCGCCACTTTGCTTGTGTCATCCTTTCAACGCATCTGCGGTCTCCCTCTGGGGTGTTTTTCGCTCCAGGGCCATTCGAGGACCATTTTACACCAGAAGCCATGGTTTCGAGGAACGTGACCTGCCCACCGCCATTTAAGGTTCGTTACGCATTTGCTGACATCTGCGACTCTGCTTTAAAATCAAAATTATCTTTATTTCGTAGGTAAGCAAATACACTTGAAATCGTCACATTTACGCAGTTTTTACAACCATACCGTCTTATCGTTTATGTAATCCCTAACAGAGTAATATGCTCTCTTTAGTAGAGTTGTCTTTACATGATTTTAAACGGTTCTGGCTGTCTCGACGTCAGTAAGCTGCCTGACTTTTCGTATGGCATAGCAGCAGATCTAAACTTTCCAAATAGTGCCCAAATTTGTGGGTTCCGCTGAAGCTTTCCTGTCTGAGCCACGTATTTATTTTACTGTCTTTGAAGTTTAGGCAATTCCATTCTATATTAATTCTAGTCGTATTCTTTTCTTACAAATAGGAACCACGTACAATTACACGTTACTTTTTTTTTTAATTAAGAACGTTATAGTTGTCTTATGAAAAAATGTTTCACTTTCATATCTGACACCACGCAAGTTTAAGTTTTATTCAAAGAAGATAGTGCGACAAATCGGCAATTTAATGTTTGAACCCCTATTATTATTGTACATACATGCTGGCGTCTTGTAGCTAATATCCTATTTTTTTTATTTGTATAACTTTTATAAAAATATCGTCAGGTTATGCTTTTTTTAAGAAAATCCACAACAATTCACAATTATTAAATTAGCAATAACATACCGGTAGTCGTAGGATATTATCGCCCTTAAAAGTTGCCAATTCATCAATAAAGAAACGTTTTTCGAAGCATGTAAAAAAGCGTATGCGAGGTTTTCGCTCCTAGGAATTAGATGCTTACATAGATAACATTTTCATAAATGTACTGTGACGTATTAAAAACACTAATTAATCTCTTCAAACTTATCTCTCAAAGACACCCTGAGGCCCAGATTATAAATAACCCTAATCGCACGTTTCTGCAAGACAAAGATTTTATTATTCTTACTTTAGAGTAGTCCAATCAAGTTTGTTAGTGTTTTACAAATAACCATGTACATTATATATATTTCTTTCTTTCGATATCATTTTCCTTTTCTCAAGCATCCCATCTTTAGAACCAATTACTTTCGTCTTTATTTATTTCTTTGAAGTTTTATTATTTTTATAGAAGTCACATATTTGGCACTTGAGCATTATAGGCCAGTTATAAGAATTGGCCCATTTGTGAAGCCACACTTATACTATAAATTTAGAACCAATTAGTTTCGTCTTTGTTTATTTCTTTGAAGATCATGTCGGCTGTCGATAACGTAATATTTATTATTTTTATAAATGTCGCACATTTGGTACTTCATCTTTAGAGGTCAGTTATTAGAAGTGGCCCATTTGTGAAGCCACACTTATACGATAAAACATCTTAAGTGTGTCGTGACTGAGTGATGCAAGTGTTCCGTGAACTTAATCTCTTGAAGTTATTAGCCGTGACAACATGCGCCGGCGCATAATTATCAGAAAAAAATTAGAAATTAATATAAAGTACATAACAAACGTAAAGAGAAATGAATGTAACACGATAACGTACAATTTTTATTATTTTTAATTGTATCAAGTGACAGGACGGACAAGTCTTGCGCCTTATGATAAGCTACACGCCTATCCATAACAGTTGCATTGTCACTCAGAACTTTAAATCGCAAAAATTTGAGGGGTACTGCCACTGCACCTGTCACTCTGAGACATAAGTTGACAAGTCCCATGTGCTTGTAATTTCACCAGCATCCTAAACGGAAACACAGTAATGCTGACATTACTGCTTGGCGGCAGAAATAGGTAAATAAATAAATAAATAACGCACACACTCAACATAGCCCCGCACTAGGGAAACCCTGTGTCGCGGGTGCCATGGACACACACATAGACAACCACAAATTACACCCAAACTCACGAGAGAAATAATTGTAGGCCATACAACTATTTCTCCCGGCCCGGGAATCGAACCTGGGACCTCTGCGTGGCAGTCCGGCATGGTAACCGTTCGGCCACGGAGACAGTTAAGGTAAGGTGGCACTACTTCCCTGGGCAAACTCTTTGACAAGGAGCTCTAGTGCTACTTAAAATATAATTGGAAGACAGGCTCACTTCCCGTTGCGCATTGCACAACTAGCGGTTGCAACCGCTAAGCCGTCGACTCTGAGTCCACTTCCAAATCTCCTCATTGGTGACGGAGCTGTAAGCCACGCTCACTTCCCAACGCCGAAAAATGACGTCTCTCCAGTGCCCAATAACCTAAGCGGCTGGAGGGACCGGAGGATATCTAGCTTATCCTCTACTAGCTCTCCGGGCTAGTGCCGGAGATGCCAGTCGCAGTGTCCTGCGACAATGTCCGGACATAGCTTCCAACTTAAAGGGCACTTACGTGTTACGCTTTAGATCACGTGAAACCACCATACAAATTACTATGATATCTTAATTTTTATTTCGTTTAATCAACAATTTAATACTCATAATTTGTTTATTAATTGTTTCATGTGAATTAACAGAGGTATTACGTAATAGTATTCCAGCACATGAACCATGTAATATGATAATAACTAATTATTAATCTCGTACACAAGCTACTATGTCATATAATAATTAATTATTACAATTATGAATATATTAAAACCAATATAAAAATTTAGGTCACAATATAAATATTGTAATGTAATTAATGTTAATACATTAAAAAGCAAAAATATAGTGATACATTTTCATTTATTATTAAATTATTTAATTTTATCACTATATATATATATATATATATATATCAATGTCAAAAACGTGATAAAAATTAAGTTACGGTATGTCAAAAGCATTTGAATAATAAATCGTAAATGTCAATAATTATAAAAACATAAAACCTACTTATACGAGTATATGTCATGTCATGAAAGAATGTTTAATGAGAATTATTATTATTATTTATGCAGTTATTGTTCTATCATTCAAAGAATTCACAAGTAGTTTAATTAATTTTGTGTATTAGCAGTATTTTAGTTTATTTATAAATGATGGATGTCTTTTTTTGTTTTGATACTTAAGTAGGTTTAAACTAAATGTTTTTTTTATGTAAAATAATAAGCAACCTAGAGTTTTAGAAGTTTGTCCAGGGAAGTACTGTCACCTTATCTATTTCTGCCGCCAAACATTAATGTGAGCATTACTGCGTTCCGGTTTGGAAGGGTAAGGGTGCTGGTGAAATTACAGGCACATGGGACTTGTCAACTTATGTCTCACGGTGACGGGCGCAGTGGCACTGCCCCGGAACTGTTATGGACAGACGTGTCGCTTTCCACCAGGCGCACGATTTCTTCGTCCCGTTATAATACGAGATAACGCCGGCCGATATAAAATATAAAATTTGTGAACCGATTTTGTTGATTCTTTTTTTTTGTTAGAAAGATGGTGCCTCAGTAATGGTCCCATTTAATTTTAAAATATTCCACTTCTAAGTGTGGCAAACTAGGGGATGAATGAGTTTTGAGGTCGTCTTTTTTAATACTTAATACAGAGTTTATAATAAAATTAAGTAAATTGGACCGTAAACCTGGAAGACCTTTACTTCCTAAGGTAGTTACGGCAGAGACAACATACTCACCATAAAGTCCACTGTAAATAACACACATTTATTTCACAACTAAACCTTAAACTTGTCCGTTAACTCATTAAGACGTGTTGAAGTATTTATTATTTTTAATTAACCAATCTAAAATTGTTAATATTCAATATAACTTAATTTGAATAATATTTTCGTGTGTTATATAAATATTTTTAATTGAATATGTGACCAGGGTCACAATTCCGATATTTTACATATATTACTTAATAGTATAGTTCAACCGACATAGCTGGAAGGATTAGTAAGTTGGAAGTGGCAGTGGGCAGGGCACATAGCTCGTAGAACTGACGGCCGTTGGGGCAGAAAAGTTCTCGTATGGAGACTACGAACCGAAAGGCTTTCAGTGGGACGGCCCCCTACTAGATGGACGGATGACCTGGTAAGGGTGGCGGCTAACCGATAGATGTACGTCGCGTCCAATCGGCTGGTCTGGAAATCTTTGGGGGAGGCCTATGTTCAGCAGTGGATGTCTTCCCGCTGATATGATAATGATGAGTTAATAGTATTAAGATATGTAAACATTACCGGCGCGTCACAGATTCTACTAGAATAAAGAGAGCCGGAGAAAGATGAATCATGATCATGTTTTAATGTTCAGAAGAAGTGTATTCGGGTGATCTGCTTTGCGTGTTTAGACGATAGCTGTATTCTGTTGTTCAAAAAACTAAGTATACTGTACTATGCATGCAGGGATATCAGTGTATTTGTCAAAACCATCGAGTATATAACCAGAAATAGAGACGAAATGTCATTTAATTTGCTTGAAAACTATTTTGCCAAATTATTAGTGTGACAACTGCGAAACTATTGACGGATGTCGACATAACTGCGAGAATTAAAAATACCTACCTGTACCGCTTACTTAAAAAAAAAGAAAAGGCGGTATATTATAAATTAGAGTGTTTTGATATTCTTTTGTTTTTTTCGTCTTTTGTATTTTGGTCGCGAAAATGAGTGCTAGTGAGAAGAGCCATAACAAAAATATAGTAATAGATATACATTCAAACACATCATCATAAGTTCAGCAAACTACTCTTAATGTGTGAAAAACAATAACATTTTCTTTTAGCAATTGTATTGTATAAATTTTATTGTTAATTAATATTTTTTTTAATTTTGCTATTATACATCTTCCTCTTTTTAATCTTTTATTATTTTATCACATTGTTCGAGAAAAATTCTATACAGGCCTCGACGGTAACGGGGATTACTTGACTCGTATTAATACAAGGCGTCGCGTCATACTCGTCCAGCAATCCCTTACTTCCCGGCCTCTGCAATAATGTACTAAACATTAATAGGTGCAATTAACAGAGATCGAACATGAAATCCTATTAATATTTGCATGCTTGCAGATTAAATACAATGTACCTAATTTTATTTAAGACCTTTATCAATACTGTATTCTGTCAAATAAACGTATGCTATTCTATTCTTTGATCATGTTTTTATGATATCAACTAAGGGGACGAACAAGTCATGCGCATGGCGGTAAACAACACACCCGCTAAACTTAAATCGCAAAGATCTTTTGGGGACTGCCACTGCGCCCGTCACCCTGAGACATAAGTTGACAAGTCACAGCACCATTATAGCGTGTTCCCAGAATGTCGTGACGACAGTCAGTCGTGCAGCTTAAAGTGTCGTAGGTTGCATATTTAAATGCAGTTGTTCACATAAAGCACAACACGATTAACTGTCGTTCACGACTTTTTTGACGTTACCACGACAGACTGTCGTGACAATGGCAAAAGCTAGAACGACTGTCGTCAGACGATAAATAAACCTCACGATAAAAATGTCGAGCGAACGATAAGGCGGCTGCCGTCAACCGATAAATTATCTTCACGATCTAGTGGGAACAGCTAGACACGATTATTATTTGATATTATTATTTGTATAACTTTGATTTGGTAAAAGCCCTTTTGACGTGATCACACGCACCTCCGGTAAAACAAAGACTTAAACAGCAAGATTTTTTTTTATACTTACATCGACTGTGAACTGGCAACCTGTACTATCTCAATTTTGACAACTTTACACGAAGAAAAAAAAATATTTGCGTTATTTATATAGTATCTGGTTTATTAAATAAAAATACGTCGCGTATGTGTAATAAAAATATTCAAAAACTACGTATTTTTATATAATAAATCAGATATCGTTGCTTCAAGTCGCCGGACTCGGACTTCATACGTTTTCCGAGGGTTGTGAACCCTTCTTCGACGTGCAGGTTTCACCACGTTGTTTTCCTTTTTCATCATTTACAGTTCATGGTAAATTCAGATTCAGTGGGAGCCCAGTAGCCTAGCACGAAAGGGCACGACTAGCGCGACATCTATGTACGAGTAAGAGTTCGTCCAGGGAAGTACTGCCACCTTACCTATTTCTGCCGACAAGCAATAATGTTAGCATTATTGCGTTCCGGTTTCGATGGGTAAGGGTGCTGGTGAAATTACAGGCACAAGGGACTTGTCAACTTATGTCTCAGGGCATCGGGCGCAGTGGCTGTGCCCCTCAGATCTTTGTGTTTAAAGCTCCGAGTGGAATTGCAATTGTTAGGGACAGGCGTGTCGCTTACCACCAGGCACAAGACTTGTTCGTCCCGTCACTTAGTACTATTAAAAAAAATCAAGTCTTGCGCCTGATAGTACCTAACCTACACGCCTGTCAATAACAGTTGGAGTCTTATATTCAGTAGTAAATCTTTCAATAGATTAACAGAAGATATGTCATAAAATGGCGCTAATAACAAGTCCAATTAAATTTGGAATGCGCAATAAAAAAAAACAAATAAGCTTATGAATAAATGTAAAAAGGTTTGTATCGGCCTTCGATCTCCTACGAGATGATATCGGAACTTTGTCGCTACGAAATGTTAAATTGCGACCTCATTTTGTCGTAATGTGGGAGCTCAAATTGTTTACTCTGTCATTCGGCTTAACCTTTTACAAAATGGTCGTGTTGCAGTAACGTGAACTGCTACTGATGTGGTTCATTGCAATAATTCAAAAGTCAAGTGTCTTCTCACGCTTGCTGTCTGTCATGCAAAACGAGTAGTTCACAAGATTGAAACTATTTTTTATTTGATGATTCTTTTCTTGTTGGAAGGCCAAAAAAAACGAAAGAATACCCAAGCACTTAGTCATTTATGTAGGTACTCGATGAATTTTGCTTATTTTACAGCCTTTTCTTAAAAAAAAAAATTAAATTACGATGCAATTAGGAACACTTAGCAGTTGGCTTAATGAGTTTTCCTTTTGCCTGTTTACATAGTTCATCTTGTAGGTAGGTAGATTTAAAAGTTTAGAGAAGTGGGCAGTTATGGACATTTTGATATATACTTTGCAGGACTTGGCCGGAAAGAAGTCACACGGTCCATAAATGACAAATTTCCCGTATTCGTTTTTTGAAAGTAATGCAAACACTTCCGAGTATGTTTTGAAAAAAGTTATTAATCAGATGTGCGTGTGAACTGAGGGACCACATAGTTTTTCCCAGTTGTAATGACTTTGAATGTAAAGGAACGTTTAGTACAAGTTGTAACGCATTTTGTAAAAGGTATACTGGAATTTGTAAAGAATTTATTAAAAAACTATGCCACCTAAGGTGTGGTCCCTCAGTTCTCACACCAAAGCTTCCACTTCTAGGCAAGTATTTAGGTTGCTGGCATATTTTGTTAATAGAAATTTAGTAAAAACATCTTTAAACATTTACACAATGAACAAAACGTAATTTGGCAATGATTATATATTATTACAGTGTTTTTATATGGTCTCTGAGAGACCACATATAAATAACGTATAAACGAGTAATTACATAACAAACAAAATATTATTTCTCTGCAAACTTTAGTAAAAATCACAAGGAAGATTGTAAAAGTAAAACAAAACCACGATTACGAGCCAATTTCGTAAATTACATATTTATTTGTGGTCCCTCAGTTCACACACTACAGAAATATAAATGAATTAAAATATCCTAAAATATAACGAACATGGAAAGATTCGTCCTATTGAGGTTTAGTAAAAAAGCTTTACTATATAAATGTTTTTTTTTAAATGGATTGGTAGCTCATTAGACAAGATAATTGCTTTTCAATATTTCCTAACTGTGAATGTAGTAGGGTGTCCACAAAATAAAAAATCTCTGTTGATTTGTGTCTGTTGCTCTTTTACTAATTAAGAAATAATTAAAATTACAAAATTCCCAATTGAATGAAAAGAATATGACATACATATGTACTTCTAACTTAAATTGTTTAACAATCGGAACCAATTGAAATATGAAAGTTTACAAACGGTAATTTTAAGTATCAACGAGAACGTAAGTTATAACATGAAAAAACATGCTATTTTTAGTACTTTCAGCAATTTTACAAGAATTATCATCATAACATACAAATTTATCGTTTATTAAAGAGTGGCACTTGTAATGGCCAATACCAACATTAAATAAGGGGGGAATAAATTCAATAGCCCCTACACATGTATAAATTTTAGTTTTAACTGTAATTGTATGAGGTACGTCACATAGAAAATGTTCATCAGTACCGTTCAAATCAAATGAAATTACTTTTGATATTTCGTAGTTACTAACGGCCTGATCTTCACAATATGAACATTTTCTTGTATCTTCGTCCAAGAAAATAGCTTCTTCCAGGCAACTAATTCCAAAAAGCTTTATAAAATCCAAATTTAGAGACAAAAACGTGATATTCCGTGTAATACGATTTGACGAACAATACAAGTTTGAACATTGTTTTGTAAAAACTGCACTTTTAAAATATTGTAGAGGAAAACGTTCGAAAATTGTTGTGGCATTGCTTTCGCAATTAAATGTAATATGATTTTCTAGCACATGCGGTGGTCTTTGCAAATATCTTTTTTTTGGGTAACAGTCCCTAACATTACTTTATGCAAGCCACCCAATTCAGTAGGGCTAGTACGAGCTCGACTGGGCGCGACTTGCGCGAGAGCGACTTAAAGCGCGAAGTCGCGCGGGATCTGTATGATTGCCTGCACTACACGCTGCCGAATTTTCGATCCCTGCGTGGCTAATTAGCTTAGCACTCTAACGATGAGACCGCAATTTTACGCGTCTAGTTTCAGTAGATGAATAAATACTTTATAACGTTATGTAGCACATGACAAAAATAAGTCTTTGTTTATACAAATAAAAATAAATAGTAGACTATACGACAAGTGCAAAAAACGCGTCATTTTACTCGAGACGAGTATATCCGAGGGTAAAATGGGTTTTATGAATACACTCTGCTTTTCACTGCGATTGCGAGGATTACAAATCAACGATTATTTAATTAAAATTGAATGTAAAATTACAACAATTAGACATATTTAATGTGATGGTTTTTTATTTTATGCACAAGAACATAAAGTCCTATTTTGTGCACTAGAGCATAAAATTCTATTTTATGCAGCCTACACCCAGCACAAATACGAACTTTAGGAGCATGGGAAGTGAAAAAACATTATTTACTTAATATTTGTTTAATTAGTACTAATTTGTTAAACGGTCTAAAAAATTTCAAAATTTTAGTCATTTGACACAAATCAACGTTAAAAATAAAAAAACGAGGTGATAATTTTCATCTTAATCTTAATTGTTAATAGACATACTGTAATTATTATCGAGATCAATCATAATTATCATCAATAGTATAAAATTGTAGGAACTCTAAAATCACAATTATTTTTGCATGTTTTTTTCATGGCATATTTTTAATAAAATTTCTAATAAAATAAGAATAGAAATTAAAATAAAAAACTTCTAACTTTTTTTTAGAAGTACGACGATAACCTACTCATCATCCTTGGTTGCTGCTGGAGACGCACATTCTCGGCATATAACGGTCACATGTTCTAGACACATATGCTTTCTACATTTGACACAATCACTTAGTATTATAAAAAAAAATCTTTAACGTGCGACTGAATAGGCATCTTCTTGGCTCCAGAGCTAGGTAGTGGTCAAGAGCAAGTCCATTCAATTAAAAAAAAAACGAAAGTACTGCCACTTTACCTGTTTGTGCCACCAAGCAGTAATGTGAGCATTGTTGCATTCCGTTTTTGAATGGTACGAGTGGTGGTGAAATTACAAGCACATGGGACTTGTCAACTAATCGACTCAGGCGTAGAACAAAAACCTATTTGCAAGACTGCTTATTGTTAGCACATTGTACATTTCGTTAGTTGTTCTTCATTGTGGAGTTCATATTTCCGAAACGAAATAAGATATAAAAATTCTGAAAACACCTATAGATAGGTCTTAGTTTGAATAACAAGATTGTATTTATCCTATTTTCGCTGGATAATCACATCGGACTCTAT
The DNA here is from genome assembly GCF_003589595.1 of Hyposmocoma kahamanoa. Classification (NCBI taxonomy): domain Eukaryota; kingdom Metazoa; phylum Arthropoda; class Insecta; order Lepidoptera; family Cosmopterigidae; genus Hyposmocoma; species Hyposmocoma kahamanoa. Next base: position 1,525,767 of record NW_020653777.1, read on the forward strand.
TCTTCGGATGAGTCTTTCTTGGCCGTTCCTTGGAATCGATGCGATCGGGTAGCCCATCCGAGTCTCGAAATCAGTTTCCGAGCGAGAAGATGAACCTGATTCCTACTATATCTTTCTAATTTGTGAGTAAAATCAACGATTGTTTCGATTTGAAATGTCAAAAGTTTCCGATCGGCCGGTTGTGAATCGCAATTATGCGCCTCAACTCAGAAGAGACGCAGTTTCCGATCGGGAGAGACAATCAAAATCAAGTTGCTGAGTGTCACTACAACTGCCATGAATAGGCGTGTCACTTACCACCAGGCGCACGACATGTCCGTCATAAAAAAAACTCTTTTTGAAATACGTGTTCAATGTAACTGAGATATATAAGTAAGTCAAAGTCGACCTTTCTCCGACTTACTTACGGCTTAAAATAACAAGGAACTTGAGCAATACGCATTTGAAATGTTAAATTTCGAAATCTATGACCTTATTGTAAAGTAACGCTTAGTGTTAGTGACATTTTGTATGAAAAATATATTTGATGGTTTATTATTCTAAGGCCAGTGCAACCTTATTTCATTCAATTTGTTATTAAAATCAATATGGTTTATCCATGAGGTGAAATTCATGTTGTAATCCGATTTTACATTTTTGTTTTAAATTTATTACGACTAATTCAATGTGATTTATGGCGACAAAAACGTTCGACTATACTTCGGATGGTATACTGCCTCCCTCCTTGTCGTTAGTAACGCATTTGCAAGTTAGTTTTTCTACATCGACCCGACCGGGGATCCCGGGAACCCGGGACTTCAGAGATGGCAGCTCCATTAAAACTTGTGCAAGCCACTCGACCGCGGAAGTTGTCATAATGGGATAAATTTTGTTTATACATAATAAATTAGTTATCCAATTATAAACAAAAATATAAATTTATTGGTTCCATTAAGTAATTTTAACTTTGTAATCGTGTGTTCTCTTATTCCATCATTATTGAGTTATATCAAGTATACAACCAGAAATAGAGACGAAATAAAGGCCATCCATCCCTGGCAACTCAGGCAAATATGTTAATAATAACGCACACACTCAACATAGCCCCGCACTAGGGAAACCCTGTGTCGTGGGTGCCATGGACACACACATAGACAACCACAAATTACACCCAAACTCACGAGAGAAATAAATGCAGACAAATACAAGTATTACTCCCGGCCCGGGAATCGCACCTGGGACCTCTGCGTGGCAGTCCGGTATGGTAACCACGGAGGCAGTTTGGTATTATTAGTTATCACTTTTAAATATCAACTCTCGTTTGCACTAAAATCACAAATTAGAAAGCTGAAATTGTACAGCGCCAACAACTGACCTGTGTGTGCGTCTCCGTATATATCAAAAATATTCTGTATTTATTGTAATAAAGATAATATGTCTGACTATGGGGGCGAACAGCCCCATATTCGGTGGTGTGGGAAAAACAGCAAAACATCTAATTACAAAACAAACGGAATCACGTTTTATCGGTAATTATATATTAAATATGTATAGGAAATGAAACTATTTTTCCGAATTTAAATAGCGTATACCTATTTGTTTTTTCAAACACACCAACGTTTCGGGCCCTTAGTGGTCCCATGGTTACGGTTGACAGTCAACCGTAATTTTAACGTATATAGATACAAGTGCGGAAAGTTAGTCATTATTCACGAGGCTCGAGGCTTCTTGGTCAAGACTCAAGACAAGTGAAAATGACAAATCCGCACGGTGTACTACTGTGTACGGTGTACGGTGAGTATTACACATCGTGTAATACTCACCTCCGGTCATTGTTAATACTCAATAAGCCATCTTTACCCCCTTGTTTTATAAAACACCTATGCAATTTAAACAAATAAGATGTTTGTAAGTAAATATAAGTTTTAATGACGAATGACTTACGTCACAAAGCACATAAATACTAAATAAATATACAACTTCTTTAGTGCTTAAGACTTGAAACAACAGTAAATTAAAAAAAATGGAAAAGTAAAAAAGCATGCGAAAAGTCTAACTTTCGGCACGATTTGTAGTACGAAAAATACCACGTTTTGAGCAACAGTAAAAAAAGATCAGATATTGTAACTCGCATCTTATAAAGAGTGATTATTCAGGAGGCAAACATTTATATTTATTTTAAATTTCTTATCAAGGGTCTTAATTTGAATGCATTACTTTAACAGTAAGTAAAAGCCACTGTGTGGTAACGAAGGAAATGTGATGTGAAATCAGCCTGCAAAATTTGTATATACAATCCATTTTTTGCATTTCAGTAACTTTGTGCTTCAAGATACGAGTTTGAGAAACTAAGGCGACGATATGTTAAGTTCAAGACTAGGTTTCAGAAAATGCAATTACTTATGACACATAGATGGACCAAGCTCATGTACGCTTTAAGTAAAAAAGTGTTGCTAGTTTTATTACTCTATTGTAATAAAAAGGATAAACCGTTCCAAACGATAACATTCATTGGTGATATTTCTACAACTACATATACTAAATTTCCGAAAGAAATGACCTCTAACTGTGAGACGCCCTGTATCTCTTTACATTTATTTATTTATTTAACATTAGTAACTTAACAGACAAAAGTCCAAATCGCTACAAACACAGAATCAATGAAAATAAATAAAATAAACATAATACATTTCACAGAACTGAATTTACAGGCATCATTTTGTTCAAATACTTTCCTACATTCACTCATCGGCATCCAATCGTGCTATCAAATAAATCAGAATGTGGTGCAGCCTCGTAAACGGAGTCGAGGAGTGTGATGGCGAAAATATTTATTTGAGATATCATAAAAAAACCATAACCCAGTTTTAGAATATTCAAATATGATATTTCAGTTATGCATAATTAGGGTAAGCTCCGATAAGTCGAACTCGTTAACTAATTTTAACTGTTTTTATATCTTATGCTATTTAAAACGGATATTTGACCATTTGTCACATAGCCGCGTTTTAGTTAGTGGACGACAGCTATACTCACCTGGCACAAATAGCCTTAGCAAACGCTGCAGTAAATAAGAGGAGTCAATTTTACCGCGAATACTATTTACAAAAAATTTGGCCAGCGCGAGGAACCTACGCAATTGTAAAGAGTCGAAGCCAAGATGTCCTTGCAAAAAAATCGTGGGATACATGCCCCATAGCGCCTTTTGTACATATAGAACACTAATTAAAATGTCAGCCTGTTTATGTAGAATTATTTTAACATGGCAATAAGTTCGAAATTCTATTATAATTATTGTGCAATCCTTGCTTATGGATACCTTGACAAATCACACGTTGTGTGGGTTTCGTTTCGTGGTAATACATTGCGCTACTAAGTTACGTAAGTGTAGAACTTATGACATAAGTATTACGGGTGTATTGGAGTTCTGTTTGTTGTCTGAAAAATGATTTACAGTACAGTGTTATTCTATAACAATCTAAGTAAGAGTAAATGTAAAATCTCTTACTGTTAGCAAAAGCTATTGTTTTATATGTTATTAACTTTAAAATGCTTATTACTAGTTACAATGCTTATTATTAGTTATTAACTACCTCCGTGGCCGAACGGTTACCATGCCGGACTGCCACGCAGAGGTCCCAGGTTCGATTCCCGGGCCGGGAGAAATATTTGTATGGCCTACAATTATTTCTCTCGTGAGTTTGGGTGTAATTTGTGGTTGTCTATGTGTGTGTCCATGGCACCCGCGACACAGGGTTTCCCTAGTGCGGGGCTATGTTGAGTGTGTGTGTTATAAAAAAAAATGAGTGTGTGTGTTACAATAATTACTAAATTTGGAAAATTTGTTGTCGATTTCGTTAGCATGGGGAATTTAAAAATGAAAATGACAACTCTGGGTGTGACGACGAAAGCCATCGGACGGGCTCGTGTTATTAAAAATTAAAAACTAAAGGAATATCGACTGTGAACTGGCAATCGGTACTATCTCAATTTTGACAACTTAACAGGATGAAGAAAAAAATTGTTTGCGTCATTTATATAGCATCTGGTTTATTAAATAAAAATACGTAGTTTTTAAACATTTTTATTGCACATGTATGTACACTACGTATTTTTATATTTAATAAACCAGATGCTATATAAATGATTTGTTCTTCATCCTGTAAAGTTGTCAAAATTGAGATAGTACCGGTTGCCAGTTCACAGTCGATATGTTAATTAAGGGCCTGCACTGATTATTCATTGGTTCTTTCCTATACGAATCGATTGGATAAGTTAACACTACGTACTCGTAAATAAGATACAAACAGTACAGCGTACTAAAAAACCGATCTCAAAAGCTCGCGGAATTACATCTATTTGCCAAGTTTTATTGAAATCGGTTACCGGAAAGTGCGCGGAAACGGTTTCATCACCTAGTTTGCCACTCTTAGAGGTGGAATATTATCTTCAAATTTAAATGGGACCACTAAAGTAGACCAATGTACCGAAGGTTACTGAGTTACCCTCTTTCCAACAAAACAAGAACCATCGAAATCTGTTCACAAATGCTGGAGTTATCGCGTAACATACATACAAAAAAATCATACAGACGAATTGAGGACCTCCTCCTTTTTAAAAGTCGGTTAAGAACAACAAGTGCAATACGTGTAGATTAATTGTTTAGTTTATTTTATTGTCATATTATATTGTAAGTATGTCAGTCCTTAAGGTATACAGGTTGTCCGGTAAAGAATGGGCAAGCCTGAAATGCCTTATAGTACAGCTTATGAACTTTCAAAAAAAGAAATAAAGAGAAATATATCCCATGTAGTACCTAAGATATTTTTTTTCTTTATATTTAATTATTTTCACCTTATTTTACGTTTTTGTACACCACGACTACAAGTTAATCAATTCCTCCGGTTTTTTGGTGTCATAATATTCTACATTAACTGTGGTAATAGATAGGAAGTAAATAGTATGACTAACTATGGCACTTAAATTTAAAAAAAGTTTTATTTTATTTAGGAAATGAAACTATTTTTCCGGATTTAAATCGCGTTTATTTGTTTTTTCAAACAAACCGACGTTTCGAGCGCATGGTCACGGTTGACTTTATTGTATTACTTTATTTATTATAGGTTTATTTTATTTTTCAGTGCAATTTTTTTTTCACAAAGTTAATCATGTATAGTATCAACGATGCTTACATCTTTGATATAAAAAAAGTACGATAACCTGAGTAGCCAATTCTAAAATAATGTGTGTTTAAAGTAGATTTCAAAATTGTATAATTCATGGTATTATTGTATCTAATATAAATAGAAAATTATTGCTATTAACGTGCAAAAGGAGTAAATTTGACTAAAAACTAAGTTCCCAAAATAGGACCATTTTTTGTCCTGAATTGAGCTTCACCATTGAGGATCAATAAAAAAAACAATATTAGACATACATAAATACAACTTTATTTACAATTTGTTTACAGCATAAATCAAATCTAAACAATTTTTACATTGTTAATATACCATGAATGTACCGCCCGTGAATATACCACGTGTGGCAGTTATTTGTTACCTGCGCGGTCGCCGTACCACTCGTCTTTTGTTGTATATGAGATAAAGAGGGTCAGTGTCGGCTAGCAAATGTTTTCAGGAAATTATTAGTATGTCACTTGACTTGTTCGACATTGCATGTGTTATCCGTTCGCAATTGTTGTGATTTACTTTCAATCAGTACTAAAACGACGACCTGGCTCTTTAATGGTCTATCGTTTTCTTACTGATTTGGACGTTGTTTGTATTGTTATTGCGACGACTTGGCTTGTTTCTAGACTGAACAGAGTTTTTGGGTACGTAAATAAAAATGCCACGCATTCAGTATACGCCCCAAGAATATGCAAACATGCATATTATTTATGGGAAATGTGGAACCAACGCAAATGCAGCTGCAGCTCTTTATAGGGAAAGATACCTCTAATGCTTGTCACCCAGATTACCGCGTGTTCATGAGAGTCCATGCATGTAACTCAGAAGAAAGAATGCCCGGGTAGTGGTGTTGGTGGTACTAGCACTGGAAGAACACCTCGTGGTGACAACGAAGAGATAGTGCTAGAGGAAATTGAGCAAGATCCTTCCATCTCGACGAGAGTAATAGCACTACGCACGGGAAAAGGAAAATCGACTGTTCATGATATTTTAAAGAAAAACAAATTTCATCCCTACCACGTTACACGCGTGCAAACTCTCTAACCGAGAGATTACGCTTCAAGATTACGTTTTTGCCGACAAATGCTAGGTAAGATAGAGGAAGACCCGCAATTTTTTACCAAATTCTATGGAACGATGAATCAACCCTTAAAAGACATGGCTATTTAAATCTATATAATCTCCATATCTGGGAACTTCAAAACCCCCATCTCATGCGGGAAGACCGATCACAGTACCAGTTTAAAATAAATTATTGGACGGGAGTTTTTTTGGATTGGAAAAGTAATAGGGCCATTTGAACTACCGGTGAACCTAACTGGTCAAAGGTATTTCAACTTCCTCCAGAATGATCTGCCTAATTTAATGGAAGACGTGCCTGAGGAGCTGAGGGAATCTCATTGGTTACAAAATGACGGCTGTCCTGCGCACTGCGGTCCCTGTTCGAGTATATTTGAATAGAACATACCCAGACAGATGGATCGGCCATCTGGGACCAATTTTATGGCCTCCGCGTTCACCGAACCTAAATCCACTGCATTTTTTTTATTGGGGCTGCCTTAAGGAAATTGTGTATAATAAGCCTATCAGGTCCTTGGAAGACTTACGTAGCCATGCCAGTGCAGCCGCTGCAACGATAAGTGAACGGCGATATACGCAGCTACTCAAAAGGGCTTTAATTCGAAGATGTAGAGCCTGCATCAGAGTCGGTGGCAAACAGTTTTACATTTGCTGTAAACAAATTGTAAATAAAGTTGTAATTATTTATAATATTGTTTTTTTATTGAACCTCAATGGTCAAGCTCAATTCAGGACAAAAAATGGTCCAATTTTGAAAACTTAGTTTTTAGTCAAATTTACTCCTTTTGCACGTTAAGAGCAATAATTTTCTATTTATATTAGATACAATAATGAATTATACCATTTTGAAATCTACTTTAAACACACATTATTTTAGAATAGTTGGCTACTCAGGTTATAATCATTTTTTTTTTATATCAAAGATGCTTAAACTTTGTGGAAAAAAAATTGCACTGAAAAATAAAATAAAACTTTTTTAAATTTAAGTGCCATAGTTAATCATACTATTTACTGCCCATCTATTACCACAGTTAATGTAGAATATTATGACACCAAAAAACCGAAGGAATTGATTAACTTGTAGTCGCGGTGTACAAAAACGTAAAATAAGGTGAAAATAATTAAATTTAGTGGGACATATTTTTCTTTATATTTTTTTTAACGTTCATAAGCTCTACTATAAGGCATTTCAGGCTTATCCATTCTTTACCGGACAACCAGTATATTATATGGGCCAGTGACCTGAAATAAATGTCTAAATAAATAAATAAAATTAAATTATTATGACAAGGAGTGCAGATATAATATTATGTTCATTTTGATGTACACGGGGCCTGCGGAGGTTACATTGGCGCCAAAAACAAGTTTACTTAGATTTGGAATGTGTAATAAAATAGTTAAAACTAATAAGATTGCAAAATAAATATAACATCTATGACCTTCAATCTGTTACACCCAGTTAGCGACGTGGTAGCATTAATATTCAGTCTTTCCGAAACGAATATTTACAAATAATTAGTTTTGAACACAGGTTTAAATGGCAGTCTGCTCTCTTTGTTACGACCAATGGTCGGAATAGATGTTCCAAATGTGTTGATAAATGTCTATATACGACTTAAGACTACAGACATGTTATATAGACATATATAAATCAGACGTTATGTGTATATGATGCATTTAGACGTTGAAAACATACACATTTTATTGTCTTTGTTTAACTACTGCGTGCCGTCGTAAGCCAAAAGAGATAGCACTACATTGATTTATGTCAAACACAGACATGATAGTTGTGACATGCGTGCCAAAAGTTTTTATTTGCCGCCATTTCGCCAGTCGTAACATGCGGTTCCTAAACACTTCTTATAGAGCTTATAATATGTGTATAGATAAAGCAGTGCATGTAACTGTACATAATTAGGCATTAAACACTCGTATTTTAATGCCTTTCATTATGTAACAGTCACATAAAGTATAAAGTATTATTTTAGATGAAAAAGAGGCAACTCCACACAGTACCCGCCTTGCAATCCTGTGCATTCTCACTACTAACGATGCACATTACCTTAGAATAATAACGCATAGAAACCTAGCCCGCACACGCTAAGTGAGGCAAATTGAAGCGCTCCCAAAGGGCCTACACGAGCGGGCGGGCCCTCAGTGCTCAAGGTCAACTTGCACCGCGAACAGATCAAGAATTTTAGCTAAAAATGACGAAATGTGCGGTAAATGAGTGTAAAAATACGTCAGACAAACATAAAATAGATACTAACATCACATTCCACAAGGAAGTAACGCTTTTCAACTTGTATTTTTATATAAATATTCACCGAACCTCAACCGAAAATTAACCTACTACTAAAACTAGCCTACATGAATTTGATTTTTGCCTCACTTGTGACAGTTCGTTTGATATGAAACTATCATTCTATGCATTATTATTCTAAGCACATTACGATTCCAATTTTACTAAAATCGATTCAGGTGCATACGATCTAACGATTTTTGTATCGATTTATTTCAATGCCATTTTCAAGCGAACTCATTCAATGGAAAGACAAATCGAATCGTCAAGTTCAGAGAGCATAATTTATAATGTCATTTAAATTTTAACAAAATTCGATTTACAACAAATATTTAGTTGTAAATTGCTTTTGCCCTCGGTTTTGGAGTTAATGGGCTTTAACACATTAATGTCGAAATGGCTTAAAATCCATTAATGCCCAAATTAGGATCTAACAACAATATGTGACAATGCTTCCCTAGACGAACTCTTTCACAATAAGCTTAACTGCTACTAAAGAATTCTTAAACATATTCAAGTTCAATGTGTATATATCCACTATTTAACCGACTCCAAAAAAGGAGGAGATTCTCAATCGACTGTATTTTTTTTTTGTTTGTTACATGATTACTCGGGCATTCGCGCACTTTCCGTTAACCGATTTCAACAAAACTTAAGTAATGGATGTAATTCCAATAAAAAAAACGATATGCAAACTTTTGAAGTCGGTTTTTTACAGACAAGATTCAATATTTCTTTACCTCAAACGACGACAACAATTTCTTTACCTAATTTTGCATCTTGTTTTGCGACAGAAATCAAATGAGCTCACACGGATTATCACACGACATTTAATTGCAAATCATTTAAAGAAATCAAACAAAGACATCACAGTCCCATCAAAAGTGGTCACGAACGACACACAAATTGCCAAATATTATAAAAATATTTTGCTTAATGTATGCAGGACCATAAAAATCTAATAAAATATATTTAATGCAAGCGTATTAGTTAATTAAAATTGTTTTGAAGACCTTGTGCGGTTTCTTCAATTTTATTTGTCTGGATTTGAAAACGTAAGACGATATTTCTACAGTCGGTGGACTAAAGCACCTAAGTCAAAAAAGTGCTTATTCACTTTTTAATATAAAATTATATTTTGTTTGTGTTGTTCATAATGTTGGAAGATGTGAAGAAAATGATAAATTCGATAAAGATGCCGCTAGAATTTAAGTTACAAATTAATGAAGTAACAAATTTGATTGAATTTTCTATAGAATTGGTATTCAGTTATTTTTTGTGAAATTACTCCACTAGTTTTTTATAATTATTAATACAAAGAATCAAAGGAATCGAACCGACGGCGACGCGTCTCCTATCAAACCGTGCTAGACGCTATGCCAACTAAGCCACGGAACGAACCAGCGGACCTCACGAATTTCTCTATGTGCTTGTTGTCGGATCTTTGTATTTGTTTTCAACGAATTTTTAGCCATAGTGCCATCTATGAGAAGTCTATGAAAGTATTTCGTCATTCAAATTAAATTGACTTAATTGCTTTAGTCGGTAGCTGTGTTAATTTACATGGGCGATGTTGGTTTTTGACTTATGTGCTTTAGTTGGCCGACCCTAGATTTCCCAAAGTGGTTTATTGATCCCCAGGGCTCCATTCCAACCTACATGGGATCCATATCAGCGAAAAAACAAATACAGGGTCAACAAAGGGAGGAGCTATCTCTGAAGTCCCGATTTCGATATAAAAACAAAAATAAATAAAAAAACCAGATTTTTTGTTTAAATGTATGGAATGACATTTCCCATAGTTTAAATTATGTACTTATATTATTATGTATGGACAACGGCACATCAGACTACACATTTTTGTTCGAAAATCGCCTCCAGTGCAACGGAACAAGGTACGTCAATGTGTAGCTTGATATGCTGGCGTGTGACTTGTCCCACCATTCTAAAATACAAACATTTAACGACAGCTAGACAATAGAATACCTCCTCGTTAAAAGGCCAAAGCCATTATTAGGTACGTATTATACAAACAAATGTATAGACAGATAACATGACATTGTTATTGAAGAACTCCTGACCTAAAGATATTTTCAATTGAATTGAATATTTGCTTTGAATCGTTATACGCAAGTACGTTTACATTTATGTAATAGGACGGGGTGTTATAGAAGCACATTATAAACCAGGACGCCTAGTTAGGCTTTAAACCCGTTATGTCTACAGAAAGTGCTATTTTTTTGCTTCATACCCTCCAGCATTAAACTAAGGGTCGTATTCTAGAACGCTACTCAATGCTCAAGTCAGGATTGCACTGGAAATACGACCCTAATGGCAGGGACTTGAGTATGATTTCGAATGCTTTAAACCATACTCAAATCCTGACTTGAGCATTGAGTAGAGTTCTAGAATACGACCGTAAGAGCATGTTCACATGACAAGCGTTAAACGCCCGGTAGGTTTTTGAATAGTGTACAAATGGCGGGCGTTTTTCGGCTGTTGAACGCGCGTAACCACTGTTTAAGTACAAGTTAAATATATCGTCATTGTCATTTCGGTCAAAGAACATTAGAACAAGTTCCTCCCAAGAATTTCACCTTAAAATCTTATTCGAATAATCCTTACTTATCATATTCTATATTGCTGGATGTTTCTCAACTTCGTCTATGAATAAATCCGTATTAAAGTCTGCTGTACCCATTTCTACAAAAAATAATTAAATTTCAATTGCAAAACACATCTCACCGCGTCTAAAACGCGCGCTCGTGTGAATGGCATTACGACGACCCTACGATCTCAAAGCGCGCTTCAACGCGCGTTGATAAGTGTCCGGGGCGTTAGCACAGCGTTGAGCGCGCGTTGGCCGCTCGGATGTGAACACCTACAGCGATTTACGTACAAAATTCGGTAAGTTGTAAGCGCGCGTTGAACGCTCGTCATGTGAACATGCTCTAAAGGGCAAACGTCGATTAACGTCCATTCTCCCACAAAATCTCAAACAAACCAAACATTGCCAATATATTTGAACTTAGCGTGTAAATAAACCCAAATTAAAAGTAAATACACCTTGATGTCCAATTACCGTATTAATGTTATAGCGATCAATAAACAAGTTGTTTTATTGAACCATGCTTTGTGATGCGGCAAATTATTTGTCACCTACTTTATTTACAGAGCAAATGTTAAGGCGAATTAGCAATTGCCCGTGATTTCACATCTTGAGAGTCTAGTCCTGTTCTCCGTCTGTCATCCCGTCAAATAAGTAATACTCGACCAAATAAAATCGAATCCGACTCTCTGGTACTGCTGATAACTTGTAAATGGAAAAGGAAAAAATAAAACAATAAATACAGCATTGTTGAGATGACAGCCAGCTTCTTTAAAAAATCGTTTAACGGCTGTGACACATTGTCATCTTAACTAACTATACGTCTTTTAGAAATGCTAAAATAATCGTTTAAAATAGATTTTATTAAATTAAATTATTACAAATAGCGTATTTTAAATTCTAGGGTCGGCTGATTAAAGCACATAAGGCAAAATCCAACATCGTGCATTTAAATTAATACTTCTACGGCTAAAGCCCCTAAGTCAAATTCATTTGTTAGGTACTTCACAAATTTTGTAACTTTATTCTAGAGGCGTCTTTTTAAAATTTATCATTCTCTTCACATCTTACCACACTATAAACGACATAAAAAATATATTAACAAATTAATGAAGCACTTTCTTGACTAATGTGCTTTAGTCTGCCGCCCTAGAGTTAAGATAATAATATTTCATATAAAATTAACATATTACATACGAAAATTTTATTTTACAGTTTAATCGAGGATTTTCAATATTGTGTGTCTTAAAAGACCTATTATTTCCATTCACGATAGCCGATCTGTCATGGTCTATGCCACCAAGCACCGCGTTCAATCCAATTGCGTTTCTACTAACGTGTTACGGAATTCGTGGTAGTGTTCCTGTTTCGTATCAGAGCTTTCGGAAAGTTCCGGGACGTCTTCTCGTCCGCCATACCGCAGTCCTTGAGGACAAAATTCTTCGAGCAGTGCGTATTGCCATCGATGACTTACGGCTGTGGGAGTCTAATCTCGATCTCCGTACGACTTACGTCCGTACTCTCAAATAAGTAATAAGCGACGAAATTAAGTCAATGTCATGTATGAAGCTTCATTCGCATCAGGCGTTTTTCAATTTGGTCGAGTATTACATATTTCATAGTAATTGTTTCGGACATCCGTCGACCACTAGGACCACTTCACACTTATTTGTCAAGTTTTATTGAAATTGATTACCGGAAAGTGCGCGAAACCGGATTCATCCCTTAGTTTTAGAGGTGGAATATTTTCTTCAAATTTGAAGGTCCGCAAAAACTCAAATAATAAAAAAAATACAATCAAACTGAGAATAACCTCCTTTTTTGAAATCTGTTCAAAATGTGAAAGTTGCATAATA
>NW_020653777.1:1539180-1557404 GCF_003589595.1 Hyposmocoma kahamanoa
TAGCATGAACTTTATGGTCATGGTACAGATAAAAGACTAGGCCCGTATCTATCAACTTAACTTTTGATTATGGTGCCCCTCTCTATCAATCTTTTAATTATACGGGAAATTATAGTGCTATAACCTGTGCAAGCAAACCCGCGCAGGGACCTTAAAAATTAAAAAAAAAAGCATTATATTGTATCTGACGTCTGACGACCAGTAAAATAAATAAAATCTCTAATTATTATGCACAGATTTGTAAGAAAACGGATATGAAATTAAAATATGAATCAATCAAAAGCCTTGCTTTGACTCTGTGTTTGAATGGAACATGACCATAAATTAACATAATGCGTTTAGGCAACATGACCTCGTCGGTGTATTATACAAATTGTTACATATTTCAATTAATTAATTTAGAATATACATACAAATGTAAGTAAAGCGTTTTTGAAGTCAAGAATAAATCTTTTCACTTGACATTTGTACGTATAATTTAGTGTCCCAAGAGTTCGTGTGCATAATTTTGACAAATTACTATTTAGCAACCGTTCAAAATGATGACCAAATAAACTATCTATTTCCATTTTGAAGTAACGTGACCATACGTCTCGCTTTGAGGGGGACAGTCCTGCTTTTAAGCCTCGTGTCCCGCTGTTCCCAAAATTCTTAAAAATGTCCCGTTGACGAAACAGGACACACGTGACAATAAATTTAAAATAATATATATAAAGCTAAAGCATATCAGACTAGGAAATGAAACTATTTTTCCGGATTTAAATCGCGTATACGGTTGTCAACCGTGACCATGGGACCTGTAAAGGGCCCGAAACGTCGGTTTGTTTGAAAAAACAAATATACGCGATTTAAATCCGGAAAAATAGTTTCATTTCCTATGTGTAACAATCGCGAAAACCTAAGAACTCGACATATCAGACTACACAAAATTTAATTTCTTCTTTAAAATTTTCATTCAACATTTCTTTTATGTTTTGCTTTAATCATTAGGTACACATTTTATAACTATCGTAAATATGTGCTTTATTTTTAAAACAATTATTAATTTACTGGCGTTCCGCTCGAAGGGAAACGTATAATGGTCACGTTATGACGTATGCGGTAAACTGGTGAAATTACAGGCACATGGGACTTGTAAACTTATGTCTGAGAGTGACCGACGCAGTGGCAGTGTCCCTCAGGTCTTTGCGATTTATGGCTCTAAGTGGCACTGCGATTGTTAATGACAGGCGTGTCGCTTACCACCAGGCGCATGACTTGTTCTTTGACTATATATATATCAGGTTACCATGCTGAACTGCCACGCAGAGGGTTCGATTCCCGGGCCGGGAGAAATATTTGTATGGCCTACATTTATTTATCTCGTGAGTATGGGTATAATTTGTGGTTGTCTACCTATGAGTGTTCATGGCATCCGCGATACCCTAGTTTCCCTAGTGCGTCGTTTTTATCGTTATATACATTGTAAATGTGTACTTTTTTAAATAAACGATATTTGTTTATGTTTCATATATATGTATTAATTGGTCCGTCTGTATTAGTTGAGCTACGGATAAATTATAAATGAACTGCATTCAAGGTAAGTAACACTATCTATCATTATGTATACTAAATGAATATTTGATAATCAAAAATAATGTTTAAACCTCGTTTTTCATATAGGACAAGTTGCGCCCTCCATTCAATAGGCTAGGTTAGCATTTGAGAAACCAGAAACGAATTTACTTGCGTTTCCGAACACGGTTTTAGGCTTTTTAATGCTCATTTCTCTTAATTTTGGGGCTCAACATAAAACTAGCAGGGTTAATTTATAAAAATCAAACATTAATTCAAAACAGATTAAAATACACACTGATTTAAGTTATTTTATGTCTCAGAGAAAAAGGATCAATCGTTAATCAGTAGGTACATAGTAATAAAAAACCGACCTCGAAAGTCATTCATCCCCTAGTTTGCCACCCTTAGAGGTGGAATATTTTGTTCAAATTCAACATCTGAGGTACCCTCTTTCCAAGAAAATAAGAATCATTGAAATTAACGGAGTAAACGCGTAACATACGTACAAAAAAAACATACAGACGAATTGAAAACCTTCTTTTTTGAAGTAAGTTAAAAAAAGATGACAGTTTAGATTTTTTGCCTGTATGTTATACCACTTTTGTGCTGATAGCATCAAATATATCCTGAAGTTATGACCAAGGTACACATGTAGTGGTGACGGGCTGACAGATAGTTTTACAAATACCTGTTAAATTGATTTAAAGCGTTTATCCTCGTAAATAACATTCTCCGGTTCGCAGGTTTCATCATGACCCGTTCTAAAGACACGAATAATAATATTATGTTGTAATATAATATTTCAAAGTTTACCTTTTGGTAAGGCATCAATCACGGCATTCACAAATAAACATCTATAGCTTTAATGTCACGGGTAAGTGTATTTTCAAAGTAGACATAATTAAGTTTCGCAAAAATGAGAATATTGTAATTGAACTTGCATTGTGTTTAATTGTGATGATCACTCATCGTAATGGTTTTACGTCATCACTTTATGAGAATCATAAATAAATTTAGTAGCATTACACCTCGTACTGAAAGAGTGTGCCGCCAAGCAGTAAAGCATTACTGCGTTTCAATTTCGAAGGGCACATGGGACTTGTCAACTTATGTCTCAGGGAGTCGAGTGCCCCTCAGATCTTTGTGATTTAAAGTTCTGAGTGACACTACAACTGTTATGGAAAGGCGTGTCGTTTACCACCAGGCGCACGACTTGTTCGTTCCGTCACTTAGATTTATAAAAAAAATGCCGCCAGGCAGTAATGTTAACTGCGGCGCCGGTATTAGCCCATGTAGCCCGGGCGCAATCGACAGGAAATTAAAATAATAAAACATAATTTAAAGATAATTTTATTTTAAATGATTCTATTTTGCCAAATGGTTACCTGCGTGCTGCTTTTAGTTCAAATAGGAATCGATTCGACCGGATAGTCACGAAATCAGATGTGTTTCTGAGCGCGAAGATGAACCTGAGTCCTACTATATCTTTCTAATTTGTGAGGTAAATCAACTGTTGTTCCGATTTGAAATGTCAAATCTCCGATCGGCCAGTTGGGAATCGCAATTATGCGCCTCGACTCGGAAAATGCAGTTACCGATCGGGAGAGGCAATCAAAATCAAGCTGCTGTTATGTAACATTTTGAGATATTATTCAATAACTCCGTTTGGATTTTAATAATTTCACAAAAAGAAAGTGTGACGTTATCTGTGCCACACAACCAACCTTAAAAAAAGATGAGGTTCTCAACGCGACTGTATTTTTTTTTTTTTCGTATGTATGTTACACGATAACTCCGGCTTTGTGAACCGATTTTGATGATTAATAAAAATTAGTTTCTTAAAATAGTCTATATTTTCGAAAAAAATTTAACATGTAGGTATTAGACATGAGCGCCGCGTTTTCCTCGCGCCGCCGCCGCAACAACAAAACAACACATTATTTTATTTTTTCCTTTGAAGAAGTAGTTTTATAAAAATATTTTGTGAAAACAAACACCATTATACAAATTTATTTACACACTTTTTCATCAGCGCGCCTCCGCCGGTTGATCTATTATCGGCGCTCATATCTACTCTGTACTGAGATTATTTTATTTTGTATATTACATATAAATAAATAAATATTAGACAACATTACATACGTTGCTCTGATTCCAAAGTAAGTAACTAAAGCACTTGGGTTATGGAAATCGGAAACTACTACAAACACCCAGACCCGTGACAATACAAAATTAGTTTCTACACTGACCCGACCGGGGATCGAACCCGGGACCTCAGAGATGGCGACTCCATGAAAATTGTTATCGTAGCTTCCTTTACATTTTTTTTATTTAGATTATGTCGTAATGAAATATTTTTTTCTTATCTTGCAACGCACAACGTCTTTTTCGCTCACAGTGGCAGTAGCAGCGCCCATTAACCCTAACATAAGTTTACAAGTCCCAACGTGCCGGTAATTTCACCAGCACCCTTACAAAACCGGAACAGGTCCCTGGACATTGCTACATTACGCAACTGACATGAAGTTCATTATGATAGGGTATAAAGATTCACTTTCATTTAGTACGACGACAATGTAAATTAAGTCTTATTCATTTGTCATTTTGTTCTAGGTTCTAGCGCTAGCATCGCTCTCATCGTGTCAAAGTCAAGACGCAATAGTTAGGAATGACTTCGAAGGACCTAATCCAGATGGATCTTACAAATGGGCAATACAGACAGGTAAGGTAATAAATAGTTACTTATTTGTTGTGCAACGCTGCAAAGTTGTTGTTTGAAGCGAGTGGTTGTATTGAAACCTGAGTAAGCGAAGGAACCTAACATTGAAAAATAGATTCCTGAGCGTAGCGAGGGTTTCAAGGCACGAGACGCAAAACAATTTTGCTCCCGAGCGAAACTTTTCACCTCACTACAGCGAGGAAAATGGTAGATGAAAGAAACAGTTGAACTATAAAACATCATAGGAAATGAAACTATTTTTTTTTTGCTGTCAACCGTGACCATGGGACCTGTAAAGGGCCCGAAACGTCGGTTTGTTTGAAAATAGTTTCATTTCCTATGTATAACAATCGCGAAAACCTAAGAACTCGATATATAAAACATCATTTTTTTTTGTTTTAAATAATGGCACCAGAATACTTTGTGCCAACTTCAAAGTAAATGGTTAGGAAACGGATGGGAGGAAAACCAAAAAGGAAAGGCAACATTATCATGAGAACAAGTTTGGAAGGAATTAATATATATATAAGAAATATTATAACTTGAAATATATACATAAATTAAATAGAAGGACTAAATTTTTATATTCGCCGTTTATTCGAAGCCTCTAAGGAGAAAGAAAGCCTTTCCGAGCTAGTGAGGTGAAAAATATATATGACCGGATTAACTCTGATGGAGAAATTGCGGAACAGATAAGGGAGACACTATACTCATTGATATCGCCTTGAGACTGTGATAAGCCGCTTTAGTCCATGTTATAAAAGCGAAAAAGGCAACATGAGCTTCGCGTTAAATTTTTAGAAAATATACAGTGTGTTTTTTTAACTGGGACAGTATTTGAAAATCTGAAACTTTAGGAGATACCGGGAAACTGCCTTAGGAACCATTAAGTGTTTTTTTTTAAACAATAAAAATGTCCATAAAAATGTACCAAATTGATTGTTTTTCTTAATGCTCATCGACTCAGCTCCATGTAAGGAACATTTCATTGTGTTGGAAGAGAAAATTGGGACAGTACAAGTTGGCCAAATCCAATAAAATGTTTTTTTCATACAGAATGAATAAAATTTACTATTTCTTTTTAATGCTGACAGATTCAGTTTCTTATAAGGATAATTTCATTGTATAGAACGAAAAGATCGGGTCAGCAGAAGTCGGGCAAATGTAATAAAAAGCCTCTTTTGTACAATATGAATAACATTTTATTCATCATTCATCTGCTGGTGGAATTCCAGCACATAGGACTTGTCAACGTATGTCTCAGAGTGACGATGACGGGGGCAGCGGCAGTGCCCCTCACACCTTTGCGATTTAAAACTCTGAGTGGCACTGCAACACTACTTGTTCGTCCCGGTATTTTGTATCATAAAAAATATGATATAAAAAAAATTCAAGCATTTGCGGTATGTAGATGTTGAACGAGACTGATTATTGTATTTTGGTGTTGCAGAGGGTGGTGTCTTCCACGAGCAACGCGGCGGCTTAGAACCAAGCTCCAGTGGCGAGCCAGCGCTCGTCGTCGAAGGACAGTACCAGTACGTTGCACCGGATGGGCAAGTGAGCAACTAAACCTAGAGAATTTGTGAAATAGCTAGAATTCATGGCCACAGCTTCGAATTGTAGTACGAACCTATTATTTCGTACCTTTAGTATAATAAATCCACATGTGGACATATTTTTAAAACAATTAGTACATTATTGCAGAGCCCGAGAATTAAGGGATTGCTGGACGAGTATATGAGTTACAAGGACGAGTGCCAAAAAATAATAAAAGACTAAAGACAGGAAGACGTTTAATAGAAAAAGTTAAAAACAAACAATATTAAAAGTAATATTTTCGACGTGTTACGATAATTGCTAAAAGAAAATATTATTGTTTTTCCAGGCACATCAATAGTAGTCTGCTGAACTTATGACGATGTGTTTGAATGTATGTCTATACTGTATCTACTATACTATACTAGACTGTATTTTCGTTATCACTCTTCTCACTAGTACTCATTTTCGCGACTAAAATACAAAAAAGATGAAAAAAAAACAAAAGAATACCAAAACACTTTAGCTTAAGTGTTGCCGCCATTTTCTTTTTTTAAGTAAGCGGTATTCTCGCAATTATGAACACTGGGCAGTTGACTGTATGCATTCTTATTTTGCCTGTATACATAGTTCATCATTAGTAGGTAGATTCCATTGACTTACAATTATATGGACGTCGGGTCCGCGCTAAAAAGTGTCCGAACTTATAGGGCGTTAAAATCGTATACAGAGCGTCATTCACGCTTTAGTCTTCGTTTGTTTGACTGACAGCGAAGCAAGCAAAATTAGACAGTACTGTGATGACATTACAATTTAAAAGCTTTTTCATATTTACATGTCACTACGTTTAAATAGGTTGACTTGGGACATTTTTTTCGTGGTTTTTGTATTAGACCCATCGTCCATTTATTTGTAAGTCAATGGTAGATTCGAAAGTTTAGAGAAGTGGACAATTACGGATTTTCATACTTACCTTGCAGTCTTTGGCCGAGAAGATGTCGCACGGTCCATAAATGACAAACTTAAAATAACGCAAACATTTCCGAGCATGTTTGAGAAAAATAAATTTACAGGCGTCCCGCTCTGAGGGAAAAATAATGGTCACATTAACCAATGGTGTGGTATTGCTAATGTTGTATGTTGAGATTACAATCACCAGCGAAAGCGGAATCTTATGTTTTTGCTACACTAACTTATTTCCCATCTCTTTCAGACGATAAACGTCCTTTACAAAGCGGACGAGAACGGCTTCCAACCTACCGGCGATCATCTGCCCACCCCGCCACCAATACCTCCAGCAATCGCTCGCGCGCTCGCCTATCTAGCCACCAAACCACCGCCAACGGATTCTGATTATTAAATTACCTCACGTGTTCTATGTTACTTAACATGGATCCCGTGCATTTCCAGCAATTCCATGTTATGCCGTCGTCCATCTCACACACTCGGCAGTAAGTTTCCGCCTAAAATCTGAAGTGTAAAGAGTGGGAGCCTGGAGTTCTGGCCCAACATCCGTCCAAAACAATTATTGAGAAATAATTAATACTCGAGCAAATTAAAAGGCGCGTGATGCGAATGAAGCGTCTCACGTGATATTGTGTTTTGATTTGGTCGAGTATTACGGACAGAGAACGAGAGTAGCCCCCTGTACCATCGAGTATATAACCAGACATTGAAGACGAAATAAGGGCCAGACATTCCTGGTAACTCATCAGTGATACATCACTTATAAAAATATCAACTCTCGTTTGCACTGAAATGTAGACAGCGCCAACAACTGACCTGTGTGTACGTCTCCGTATATTCCAAAAATATTCTGTAATAAACATTGACTTACAATTATATGGACGTCGGGTCCGCGCTAAAAAGTGTCCGCACTTGTAAGGCGCTAAAATCGTATACAGAGCGCGACACTCCGCTTTAGTCTTCATTTGTTCTACGGACAGCGCGATACTGCGATGACATAACAATTTAAATTTCGAATAGGTTGACTTGGGACATTTTTTTCGTGGTTTTTGTATTAGACCCGTCGTCCATTTATTTGTAAGTCAATGGTAATAAAGATAATATATTTAACAATGGCGTACTGTTCCATTCAGTGGAGTGGGGAAAAACAGCAAAACGTCTAATTACAAAACAAACGGAATCATATTTCATCGATAATTAAATATGTAATTTTTAATTTTTTGTCCATTATAGCAAAACTCAAGTTAACTGGTCGATTTTAAGTGAAACCGTCAATTGTTTCGTATTCGGGCTGGCCAATCGGAGCGCAGTTGTCACAGTAATGATATGGCAGAATAGTTTTCAAACAAATTAAATGACATTTCGTCTCTATTTCTGGTTATATACTCGATGCCCTGTACACAGGTCTAGTAAGGCGCCGCGCAAACGTGTGCTTTGTGTTGGATATTGTTTGACCGCAATTGTGCCTACGGCAGCATCCTGATCATTGCAGGAACGGTTTTTTGCAGGATCCAGTTTACGAACATGTTTTAGTACAAGCATTCACAACTGCACCACGTTTACAGGATCCTCCAACGTTCGTTAGTACACTGCAAAAACCGTTCGGCATGAATGGGCCTTAAGACACATCCTAACTACTACCACCTATACCACCACTACAAAGTAGATTTATTTTAATTGTACTCGCAGATGGAAATCGAGATCAAAAATGTAAACAAAGATTTGAAAGTTCTAAAAATGCATTTTTTTGTTTTGCTTAAATTGTGATCATGTACATACGAACAAAATATTATCTAAACTTTTTTAAACACTGTATTTTATAACAAAAGTATATAAAAAGTGATTCTTGTGGTTTTTTTTATCCTTATGAATAATGGTTTCGGATATACAAAACCTTTGGCGGCCCTTTTTTTCGATCCTATACATCATGTAACAAAGCGTTTTATTATTGCAAATAGGTTGGTGTAATAAACAATAATAGTTATTAAGGTTCTTAATAAAAAATAGACATACTCGCCAAATCAACAGTAAAATCTGTATGAATAGTTTTATTACAACGAACCAAAAAAAATGTTTACGACCTGTGACAGCGACAGTTGTTTGTTTACATTTTTTTTCTTAAATTCCATAATTATTAGGGATAATTATTTGTAGTTTATTACGGCGCAGAACTATACACGCTTTTCTGCGTCACTATTGTAGCCGCTATTAAATCTTCAAGCGTGCAGGTGTTAGCCGTGTTAGCGTGTTAAGTCAAGATGTGAGATGGGCAATTGTTTAAATAGCACGGCACAAACATCTCGAATTAGAACCATCCGAAAATCCCCACCTTACAAGACCAACAGAGCTCCTTGTGAAAAGTTCGGCCAGGGAAGTACGTACTGCCTATTTCGGCCGTCATTACTATTTCTGCCGCCAGGTGAAACTACATCAAATTTTCGCCGCATTAGAATGAAGACCTCAATTACTTATTTTTACACAGTTTATTTTTACTGTTTTTTCTTGAAGCAATACTTGTAAAGGTCTTGGTTTCATATATTATTAAAGTAATTATATGATTATCACTAATTACAGGTTTCTTACCAACGGTTGACTCAGTCAACCTGTGGCCATGGAGCGTGTAATCGTGCCGATATATCGAAAAAAAATGTTTTTTTTGTATTAAGAAAAATATTCTTTTTTATGAAAAAAAGTGACAGACATAACATTAATACGAGGAATAAATGTAAACTAGTTGTTCTTTAAAGTCGTCTTTATAAAGTCTTAAATTCATTTAAGGGACAATGTCTACGCTTCTATAATAAGATTCCGATTGATATTAAAAAGCCATTTACGAGATTTATAACTATTGTGAAACAAAAACTTTATACTAAAGGTTTATTGTACAATTCTGCGTACTTGAATGACAAGAATCCGTGGTAGTGACCCGTTTAGCTCATTCATGTATTCTCGATCTAAGATGTTTAAATTAAATATTGTAATAATAAATATATTCAAATGCATATTTACAAAGAGCAACTCCTAGAGTTTCTTACTCAGAATGAGCGTGCAAGCGAGTGTCTCGTGAATAGTCCTGCCTGCGCGTACGCGACAGATCTTTGCGCAAGCGAAAGACGCAAGTCAAAGACTCTTGAACCTATGCACGCAGCGTATTTTTCACACAGACGACGCCCGTTAACCCTTTGACCGCCAACTTCTAGTAGATTAGTCTTGCATTAACTTGGCTTAATTGTATATTCTAGTTAAGTATGGATTCATAGTTACATTTTATATTCAGTTATGTTCTTTGACTTGGGAGAATTGAATTTAAGGTGGAAATTCATAACAAGTCACATCACTATATCGTCGGTGTTTTGTAGAAACGGCGAAAGCGCCATTTCGAAATTTTTTGAGTGAAGCATGTTTTCATATTTCATGACTGTTTCAAGATATCTGCGTCCTGTTTTAAATTAAATTTTAAAATAATTATTAATACAAATCGAAATACTTAGAAAAGATTCCTTCGATCCACCGGTAAACCACTTAATTACAGTGAATAACGGCATCTCTAGCCAGAGTTGGCAGCTGTAAAGGTGCCTAACTGGGTGACGAAATAATTTTATGGGTTTCTCATGGATGGCGCTGCGGCTAAAAAGTCGTTACAAACCAGATACAAAGGTCTAACAAGCACATAGAAAAATTCGTGAGGTCGGCTGGTTCGTTCGGTGGCTTAGGTGACACATAGATCTGACATACCGTCTGGCACGGTTTGCTAGAAGACGTCGGTTCGAATCCGGCCGGATCGAAGGAATTTTTTCTAAATGTTCTCTTTGTCTCTTTCTTTCTTATCTTCTATAATCTTTGTATTAATAATTATAACAAACTAGTGGAGTAATTTCATAAAAAATAATTGAATAGCATAGTGACGAAATATCCAGACATTCAATAAAACACATAGGGACGTATTCCAGAACTCTACTCAATGCTCAAGTCAGGATTTGAGTATGGTTTAAAGCACTCGAAATCGTACTCAAGTCCCTACCATTAGGGTCGTATGTCCAGTGCTTGTGTTTCCAGTGCAATCCTGACTTGAGCATTGAGTAGAGTTCTAGAATACGACCCTTAATTTCAATTTTAAAACTTAAACTCAACTAAAACCTTAAAAAATTTTAAAAGAGGACCTAAATATTTTAAAACAGTTTTTCAGAATGACGTTTTCGCCATTTCTACAAAACATTGACGATATAGGCTTCACGTCTAGGGAACGAAACTAGTTTATGTTAGTCTAAAGGTTGACGCAAATTCAAACACGCCGATTCACAAATTTAGTCTACTTATGCGCTATGCCGTAAATACCGCGGGATCCCACTCAGTCTACATGCGGGAATAAACCCGCAAAATTTGTGCATGATCCCGCTATCCCAGTATTGCATTCCCCTAGGTACGGTCTATCATTTACAAACTATTCTATCGCAGGGACTATCACTGCCCATTAGATGTAGTTCTTATGTTAATATCTCTACATAAGTAAGTTGCTAGTCCTTATATTCTATTTTTGTCTATTGCATAATTAATTAAGCTATACAAATACTTTGTTAGGCTGCAAATTTGTACTCTATTTAAATAACGTAATGTAGGTACCTGCCTAGGTTTTAAAACATTTCCTTTGACAAAATGTAATCTTGAGACTCATCGTAGACACTTTATTTAAAAATTATGCATAACCATCTACCCACATTAGCAAGCGGTATTTCATAAGTTAGTTCAGAAAATAATTTTAGCCCATGGTATTTGAATAATATTACAATATCAAGCTTTAACATGTATTCCGATTATATATCTTATTACCTACTCATTTACCACATCGTTTTTCATGCAAATCCCCTACCTTTTTCATAATCTGTTTCCCTAAACTTTTGATTGACTAAAACCTAAGGCAATGCCCTTTTAAAAAAAATAATAATAAAGGAAAAATAACTGACCACCTATTTCTTAATAAAAAGGAATTCATTGATGTCCACGATCATTTACCTAATATAAACTACTTCCTTGGAAGTAAAAATAAACCTCTACTTATGAGAAGTATAATAAATATTTTAATTTACGAAACTGGTTTTATTTCATAAAAACAATCTTTGCGATTCAAAGCTCTGCGTGACACTGCAACTGTAAGTGCCCAGTTACGCGAAAGTTTTCGTACGGCCGCCGGGTTACCACGCTTTCACGTACATTAATGGCGAATCTGAATTCTATTTACTAGGCAACAACATTTAAATTCAAAGACCAAAGACAAGCCAGTCTCACCCGCGCGCCCCCGGGATGCTCATTTAAGTTAAAACGTAAAATTAAATAAATAGAGCGTACTTTGCCATGACAGTTAGATGCGCGCGGCGACCACGCGGCGTGAATGCGATGACATTCGTATCGAATAAATGCGCCCTGATGGACAGGGCGTTGCCACCAAGCGCAGGACTTGTTAGATCCGTCCCTTGTATAATAAAAAAATAAATAACAATTCTAGTTTTATCTTATACGCCATGTGAAACGCAAGAATTTAAAATAGACGTCCAAAATAAACAATTAACTTCGCCGCAGAACAAAACTTGTTTATTTATAGGATTGCTGTTAAAAATGGTAAAAGAAACACACATCTCTATAAATTGTAAATTTTTATTATAGATGAAACAAAAACATTATTTTATTTAATATATTTACAAACTTAAACAATACCTAATTAAAATTTTATTCAATTATAATAATGAAGTCAAATGTTTTTCATAAAACTTTAAAGCTCCTTGTGGAAGAGTTCGTCCAGAGAACCACTGCCAAGCAGTAATGTGAGTATTAACTACGTTCCGGTGCTGGTGAAATTACGATCATATATTATATAATATCGAAAATACTCGAAAAAAGAAAAAATCCTAAATTTCAACTGGACTCTAACCAGCGCCTGTTGCCCCAACTTGGGTTTCGGTTTGACAAGTTTATGTCTCAAGCGGTCTACAAACCGAACCCGCCGACCGACCCGAGTGGGATGATGTCGGCGGCATTGTTTCTAGAATCACGTCTCGAAGCGATTCTCGTGATTCGATTAAAAACAAGGCCGCCGATACCAAGCCGCCGCGCCGGGCGGTGTATAATAAGATCGAATACGACGTTGTGCGCTTCGCGACGCGGTGTAGCGCGCAACATCCTTTTCGCTCTTATTGCATGGACATAGCAATGGGACGAGTAGTATTTTTTTTCAAATCGAGTTACTCGAGTTGACTCGACTCGGCGTCTGAAAAATCTTAGCGAGAGCGATGCGGCGTATATTCATATGAACTCGAACCGACGACTCACTTAGTTGGGCACAACCGTAACTTGAGCGTGCTCTGACCGACCGAGTGAGAACAAGTAGCCGGTGCGCTGTATGAATGAAATATTTGGCTCGGGGAGCGGGTATAACCGAACTAGCTCGAGTTGGCTCGTTTTGGGAGTAGCTCAAGTTAAATGACTGTACTCGCCCATCGCTACATGGACATAAGAGTCTTTGAGCGCAGCAGACTGGCGCAGAGTCGAATCACAGTGTGGTCGGCGTCCGACACGTCACTGCGCGCAAGTAACGCACGGCGACGCGCGAAACCGCTCGACTTTAACCAAGCGTCGACACGCGAAGGCGCGCGATTCCATATTTGCATAACACACCTTTATAATGGGAAAATAGATATGAATACGCTATAGGCGCGAGACGCTTCGACTCTGCGCCAGTGTGAGTTGAACCTATGGGTTGGTTCCGTCACTTGACATGTTAAAACAAATCTTTTGTGACCTTGAAGAAATTGCTATTTAGACTCTTGTTCGTTGGCTTATTCTGAAATACTTACATTCTGCCCTCTTTACCATAACTAACGTATTCGACATTTTTAACGTAATTGAGTTATTAACATATCTGAGGTTATATAAGCTATAAGCGGTTTTGTATATGTTATTTAGTTTCAGTTTTATTGTCAAGAGGGCACCGAGCTTCTGGCGCTAATTGATTTTAGGTATTCTATTCGCTCCGTGTATCTGTGCGTATGGCATACACTTTTAAAGCCGACCGTAATCCCGACGACACGACCTCCAAGTCGGACGGGCAAAGCAGGACTAAAGCGGACAGGAGGGAAGCGTGGCGGCTCTGGCTAGTATGGGCGAACCGCGTGCGTATTTAGGTATTTCCTTCGTATTATTAAAATAAATATATAATTTGCAAATGTACGTACACATGTAGTACACGCTATATAGGAAAGATGTAGTTTGTTATTATTCAAAAACCGATGACCTTCCGTGAAGTATTTATCGATATTAAGGGTTCATTTTGTTTTCTAGATATAACTTCGGATTCTTTTTCTATCGAGGAAACTACAAATAATCGTGTTTCTAAAGAGTATGATCTATAAAGTGAATTCTTAAATAACTTATACACTAATTTCATAACTAAAGCTTTAGTAATAACGATACTGCAAGGGATCAAACGAACAGGTCTTTTTAAGAATGGGTCATTCTACGAACAGGCCGTTTTAAGAATAGATTATTTGGCGAACAGGACATTTTTTAAGAGTATGCCGTTTTACGAATAGGTCTTCACGTCGACTAATCTATTTTTTTAGGTGACAATAAAACTTTAAGCAGTGATCTGTGCATACTGCTGAGTGTATCGCTGACAGTGCAAACGCTTAGATAAGTATTTCATTTACATTACAATCCTTGTATAACCCCAGCATTCGGTTCCGCACGACTGCACACGGCGAGGAACGATATTTTCACGTCTACGGGCGCGTGCTTAGGTTACTTTTTCCTCGAAGTAAGGAATTACGGGCGTTAGTTATAATAATGAGGACATTATTGTTGTGATTATTGAAATGTTTAACATCGAATAAGGAACATCCAATTAATTCGTTTAATTTGTTTGTAAAGTATAATAATAATAGCATTTTTTTTTTAATGACTTTAGTAACACAATTTACAGTCTTTTCTTTAGATTAATAATACAGACTGATATTAAAAAAAAATAACAGTAACTATATTTTGTTCTAGAATCACCTTTTTTTTTTTCAATTACAAATTTATTTATTTACCATATGAAGAGCCCAGGGAAAGAATGATCAAAGTCACTTTTTTTTGCCTAAAGGCAAAAAGCATTTTTAATTTGGAGAACTTTTAAATATTGGTGAAAAAGCACGCACAAATACTACCTGAAATACATCTGAAACAAAGTCAATGCTGACATAAATATGTAACACTATATAATCCATTTTAACTAAAAATATTTATAAATCATTTTTAGCTTTTGTACCATTTAGTCGCAAGTATTTTTATGACTAAAAGTTAAAGCTAATTTTTCAGGACATTGAACCTTATTAGCCTTTTTTTATTCTATTCAAAATACGCTCAGCGTTTACCGAACTGGATGGCGATATTAACTCAAAACGTCGACTCATCCGTAGAACAAAGGCCTATGTGCAAGACTGCTTATTCTCAGAACATTCTACATTTCGTTCGTTGTTCTTCGCTGTGGATATCAGATCGACGGGTGTTCGTTTTTATATGTCCGAAACGAAATAAGATATAACAATTATGAAAACACCAATAGATAGGCCTTATTTTAAATAACGAGATTATGTATTTATCATATTTTCGTTGTGTAATCACATCAGACTGTGTTCTTCGGATGAGTCGACGTGTTTTAAGTAACTTTGACCATTCTTTCCCTGGTCTCTTCATATGTATACGTAAAGCTGTATAAGTATACGTCCCACAGCTGGGCATAGGTCTCCTATCAGCCGAGGGTTCAGGCCATAGTCGGCCACATAGTGGCCCAACGTGGCTTGAGAACTTTGTTTCCGAAATTTATATACATAAATTCCGGCAAAATCAGAGATGCGAGCTTGGATTCAAACCCAAGGCCTCTGCTTTTACATGTATGATAATAAATTTACATTACATTCGCACTCTTGTAATAAGGTCGTACCTGTAAAACATCCAGTATATAACCAGAAATAGAGACGAGGGGCATCCATCCCTGGCTACTCATCAGGCAGATGGGCCTTATATCAATTTTAAATATTAACTCTCGTTTGCACTGAAATGACAAATTAGAAAACTGAAATAGTACAGCGCCAACAACTGACCTGAGTGTAAGTCTCCGTATATTCCAAAAATATTTATATATTTATTGAAATAAAGATAATATCTCTAACTATGGAGGGCTGTTCCATTCGGTGGTGTGGGAAAAACAGCAAAACATCTAATTACAAAACAAACGGAATCACATTTCATCGGTAATTAAATACTAAATATGATATTTTTCAAAGCTCAAGGAAAGTTGGTCGATTTGGAGTGAAACAATTGACGATACCCGTCAATTGTTTCGAATTCGGGCTGGCCAATCGGAGCGCAGTTGTCACCGTAATGATATAAAAAACATTTCGTCTCTATTTCTGGTTATATTATACTCGATGCTGTAAAATGATAACTTTTCAGGAGACAGTTTTATATATTCTATAGTCTGTCTTTTTAAAGGCGGAGTAAATGACAGTTCATTTCGCAAAAGCTAGTGATTGTAGTCGATAAATATTCTATCGATTATCGACTGAATATTAGACACGCTTATGGAATGAATATCCATCCAATTACTGAGCACAAGTTCATATGAATTGTCAATTTCAGTAAATTCATTCATACGTACACTGTATTTAGAACTACGTTTATGAAAAATACAAAGAAGAGACCTATTTTGAAGTTTTTCATTTTAATTCAATATAGACAATCAAATCCGGCTATTCTTGTTAAAATTTATATGAATAAAAATTGATCTTGGTACTAGTAGGCCAACTTTCAAAATAAGAAGGCAATAACGCAATTGGTCATCATTAAAACTTCCTGCCATTCACAATTCAAATGTTTTTGGCATAATTTTACTTTCTTTCACAATCTATCGATAAAACTGTCGACAATAACTACATTACCATTTAAAATTTTAATAAAACTAGTAACCCGACAAATGTCATTTTCTTCCGTCTTCAAAAAAGACAGACTACGGAATATAACTTTATCGCTCCTTTTAAAATTATTTAAGTGTAGGGTAAATCGATCATTTTTAGCTGCAATTGAATGTAAAAAAGACATCAAATTTTTACAATTAAACAATAGTAATCTCCAAAAATCAACATTGGTATACAAATTACTTATTGTAAAATATACAAAAATACATACACAGTATTCAACAATGGCACTTAGTGAAAATATGAATATGACATATCGTCGGGGATCGTGCAATTAAATACGAGTAACTAGCATTTGATTATGAGTCTCCAATCGGGTAATTTAGTGGCCAAAGCAAATCCGCGTAAATGTCGTGGCAACCAAATTAGCGTGTTTTGCGGCAATCTATTGTTATAAGACAACGTAAATTCTACAGTCCGTAGACAACATAAATTAATGCTTACTATGCAAAAATGAAAGTCGTAGCCTTTGAAATAACAAAGTAATAACTTTAAATCCCTCTATAGTAAAAATTGGTTTGGTGCAAATACGCGTCTTTTACCAATACTACTTACGATTTGCACTACCCCCGATGAAATTGCACCCTTTGTGTAATAAGGTCACATCTGGGAAATGACAACTTTACAAGAGATCGGTTTAAGGATTCAACCAACGAAATTAGTCGGTTACTTGTTTTATGTTTAAATAAGATTTATTATTATATAAAAATTTAAAATAGATTTATTTAATGTATTTCGTATAATTTTTATACGTTATTCCCATCTGATCCCCAAAACGGATCCACCGCCAATTTTAAATTGCAACTGATCCCCACTATATTTTGCAACTCCCAACGGATCCCCTCGTTGTATTTGAAAGGCAAGTACAGTCGAGACAAAAGTTTTGAAATCAAAGTACAGTTAATGTTTTTAATTTCTAATAAACGAAATAAAATACAGTGCAACCCTCAAATACATTTTCATGTTAAACTGTATCTCAGTACCTACCAAAAATAAACTTGTATAACTTTTACCAGGGTATCAGATGGGAATAAAATATTAATATTTATTCCTGATACCCAGGGGATCGGTTTTAGGGGATCAGATGTGAATAAGCGTTTTTTATGATCTTCATGTGCTAATAGCGCTTTTGACACATAATCACATGTGGTTTTATTATACCAAAGGTACGATATACAATAATCATGGCGGCACTACACATTGCTACTTGTATTCGATATTGGGTGTTTGATGTACTTGGAAAAATATTTGACGTACAGACAAATATTTATTCATTTATGAAATTTTATTGACCATAACACAGAATGGTACAAAAGGCGGACTTAATGCTAAAAGCATTCTCTACCAGTCCACCTTTGAGGAAAACGAAGTTCACGAAAGCGGCAAATTAAACAAAATATTAAATTAATAATTTAATAACAACACAGATGTAATAAATATAT
>NW_020653777.1:1602404-1603350 GCF_003589595.1 Hyposmocoma kahamanoa
TTAAGTCCGTCCAACCATTTATTTTACTTTTGATAGCTCGACTACTAATCTGTTAGTGATGTCCTAATACGCTACCGATTCGATTACTTATAACAATCGATTTTATTTATGAAGAAGTTTTAATCTTAATTTGAATTCATTGAACGTTAGTTTAATAAAAAATAATTGTTTTATCGATTTAACACATAGACATTTTAACATTCTATTAGTTATGAAAGAAATGGGGTAACGTGCGAACTCGGGCACCATTAGAACAGTAAATAATTATTTTCAAATTTATTTGTTTTCGTTATAATTTATTAGACAGGTACCCAAGCTTGATATATATGCCCCCGTGGCCGAACAGTCACCATGCTAGACTGCCACGCAGAGGTCTCGGTTTCGATTCCTGGGCCGGGAGAAATATTTGTGTGGCCTACATTTATTTGTCGTGACTTTGGATGTTAATTTGTGGTTGTCTATGTGTGTGTCCATAGCACCCGCGATACAATGTTTCCCTATTGCAGAATTGTGAGTGTGTGCGTTAAAAAAAGTCGGATTCGGAGCTAAAGAGCACGTCGCTTCACTGTAGTCAAGAAAAAGCAGTGTCCGTGAAATATTGCATGATCAATAATTATGGAACTTTATAGGCACACTTATGTCAAAAGTATGATAAATGGTTGGTCGGGTTATAATTATTATTACAAATAAGCATAAGCATGTAATTTTAAAATGAAACAATAGACCTATGACACACATGACTCACTAATTCACACAATCACTAATTGTCTAAAAATCTAAACTACGATGAAACTGAAAATCTCTTAATTGTTCCAACTTAAAAAATCTTAAAATTATTATTAATATCAAATTAAATATACTATATGGCTAATTCGGGTTACACACACACGCATACGCATACACACACACACACACACACACACACACACACACACACACACACACA
>NW_020653777.1:1603360-1635671 GCF_003589595.1 Hyposmocoma kahamanoa
CACACACACACACACACACACACACACACACACACACACACACACACGCACACACATACACACACACACACAGGCACAGGTACAGGCACCGACACCGACACCGACACCCACACCCCCACCCTACTACACCCTACAGGTCTCCTAGTACGGACGCCAGTCTCTCACACTGCCTTAATGATGTAGCAATATTTAGATAAGTCACTACTGTAATATATTCTAAAACTTTGTGAGAGAACAAAGAAGATAAAAATTGCATGTTTATTCTCAGTAGTTCCATGTATTCAGTTCCACGTTGATTAATTGAAACCCAAAAGTTCCATACATTGAACTAGTGGGAATAAATTTAATATTTTTATCTTTATTGCCATTAAATCCATACATAGAGAGATTCCTCAAGCTGCACATCATTCCATCTTTTTTAGTGTTGCCATTTTTTTTTTTATTGATTATACCCAAATCGAACTTATTAAATCTGGCAATTATTGCAAGTAGTAATAAGCTCTTTAAACTAAACAATTTTTCAGCTTTTGTTAGCACATTTTTGTCATTAATTCAGACGATATTTTATTTTACTGTAATTTGTTGGCTGAAGAAAACAGTTTACGATCACTGTTTCTTCTTTGTTTACATTTATTCTAATCCTAAAAAAGGAAGTTTTGTGGAGTATTTTTACAAAAAAATATATAAATGTCGTATAGGTTTGTGCTATTGCATGGAACAGTATTTATCTAAAGCAACAGAAGAGCTTCTTGTGAAAGAGTTCCTCCAGAAAAGTAATGTCATCTTACCTATTTCTTCCGCCAGGCAATATTGTGAACATTACTGCGTTCTGGTTTTGAAGGGTAAGGGTGCTGGTGAAATTACAGACACATGGGACTTGTCAGCTTATGTCTCAGGGTGATGGGCGCAGTGGGAGTGCCCCTCAGATCTTTGCGATTTGAAGCTCTGGAGTGGCTCTGCAACTGTTATGGACAGGCGTGTCGCTTACCACCAGGCGCACGACTTCTTCATCCCGTCACTAGGTAAAATAATAAAAATAATAATTATGCAACGCATATCTTTATTTTTTTACAGGTTCTCGCTCCCAACATATTCGGTTGACACATCTGCGCGAGCGCAACTATAAGTGCACTCATTGCAATATGGCGTTTGGTAAACGACGAGCACTCCTCAGCCACCTGGCTACCAAACACGGAATAGGTAATTCCTGTAATTGCCTCCACGAAGACAAATTGTAGTAAAGAAAGAAATAGATGACGAATACGGTTTTAATACAAGTGAATATATTTATTTTTATTTTATTTATTTATTTATTTATCTAAAAGGAGAGCTTAACACTAAATCCACGACGAATTCACGACGCCTTCCTAGACCATTCGTGTTGAATGTTTATACTAATAATACTTCTTTTTACAACCCTTTGACGAGAATGCGTCGGGCCTACAATGACCTTATGGCTGATCATGGCGATGATTTAGAGATGGATATATTTGATAGTAATGTTAAAAGACTTCGCAATCGAATTCACAAGCACCACGGTTTCTCTCTTTCATAGTTATAGTCATAGTAATTATATTTTATTTAAGGTTACAGTTTTATTATGCCAAAGTATTTTATATTAATTTACAAACAAATTATATTTTAAACAAAATTGTTTACTTATGATTAGTCATGCTGTATTTACATGTTCAGGCTTACATTCTAAAGTAGAACTAGTAGTAATGTTTAAGCTTTTGTTAAGGAGTGAATGTAAATTGTTTTCTACATCTAATAAATAAATAAATAAATAAATAAATAAATAAATTAAATAAAAACAATAATAATAACAACAGAGAGCCAATTATAGACTCTCGCAAATATAAATGTAATCCTTATTATGTACAATTTAATTAACCTGGGTGCATTGTTTAACTACCTAACTTATTACAGAAAACATAACTTATGGTCCGAATGAGGACCTTATTCCAACCATTGGTAATAAGTTCATCTGACTCATCCGAAGAACAGAGTCCGATGTGATTACGCAGTGAAAAGAGATTTACTCATTATTCGAACTAAAACCTATCTACGTGACTTTCAAAAGAAGGATGGCGACATCCCGTGTATTTTGTCACCGAGTGTTTTTGACGACATGCTTTAAGGAGACCTATCAATACTTGTGAAGTTGTGATTCATTATCAAAGCATCAAAAATGATAATTGAGTACAGCCTGTAGAAGCTGGGGTTATGAAGTTGATATAGGTTACGTTTATAACATTGTCCAGTATTTTGTTAAGTTTTCAGTTTGTTCCCAAAAATAATAAGGAATATTCCCAAATCTGGCAAACTCTGCCACATTTAATATAACTTATCATGTTCTGCAGCAATGTAAATGAATAAAAATAAAATCTGCCCAAATGGCAAAATCTGCCACAAATGGTCGCACTATTCTCAATATCAATGTGATATTGACATTGGCAAAAGGTCTCTTGTCAAAACGATCCTTTGCAACTTTCATTATCTCTCATTTAAATATCTATTTTTGTCACATTGTGTTTTATTTTTTGCTTTATATCATTGCTGTTTAATTGATTATTTCATTAGGTATTTTATAGCTTTAATGTTTTATGTGTATACTATAAAATAATCAATACTTCAGGTAGGTGAATATTCAATCATGTTGAAAATGAAACATGCGTACAAGAACGTTACCTATCAATAGCCGAACTGAATTAATTGCGTTGTGCTCTTGCACCTATTCTAAAATACAATTTTGTACGCACCTTAAATGTTAATTAATTGCTTTTTTCGACAGCTTATTAAAAAAAATTATCTTATCTACTAAATTTTTCAATCAACTTTTTATTGAATATTGTTAAAAAAATCTTGTTGAAATTGTACGTTACGTTGAACTTATACGTTAGCATCCTTATGTTAAGGAGACATGTACGATCCCCAGGGCTATATTGAGAAAATTACAAAAAAAAACATAATTAATTACTCAGATTTTCATGTTTTCAGGCGAGAAAAAGAACCAGTGTCAGTTATGTGACAAGGCGTTTTATAGAAGTACAACTTTGAGGTATCACATGAAAACGCACGTTAAACGTGATCGAAATAGGTGAGTAAAGAAAGAACACGACGCATGAGAGAGTCCCAACACTTATAGACGCGGCCGACCAGAAAAAAATTACAAACACATAGGACTTGCCATAACTTGAAACACTTGGTCATATAAATATACAAAAATAATATCATAAAAAAAGTTACCTATGTAATAATACGCACATCTATTTCACTCGTATTTTACATATACATATAAAGCTTGATGTTGTTCAGCTTAAGCCGATTCTGCGTCAGCAAGTATGTTGACTCCCTTAGTTACACATTTGCTAATACACTAATGGGGCATTTACACCGGGTCGTCTACTTCGCCTGCCGATGGCGGCAGACGACCCAGTGTAAATGCGCCATAAGGCTTTTGCAACATGAGAGCTGCAAGAAAGAGATACAAGAAACACCTCTATGTACATTTAACTTATGCTTATTTCTCTTTGTTACTTTTTTATTGGGGTCAACAAACACTTTTTTTTTGTTTTGTTGTTTCCGTGGCTTTGTAGAAGAAAAAAGTTCAATGTCAATTTGCAACTTCACTATTTATTGAATTTTTGGCACTTGTACAAACAATTTAATATCGAATCTGCAAGTTATTCTTTATAACGTGCTGGTAAAACGCGTGCTCGCGCCATGTTTTTTCTTAACTCGATTATTGGCGGCGAGACACTATACGTGGGGCGGTAAGATGGAAGATTTCCCGCGTTATAAATTATATTTATTACATTTTTTTTACAGTAAATATGTAATGATTGTGTCACCAGCACCGTTAACCACTGATTACTACAAAAAACTGAGAAGTGGTGATGCATTTCTAATAAACTACTGAAGAATAAATAATTAAAAAGTAGTTAAGTACAATACAAACCAATGAAACTTTGATACAAAAATAATAATAATAATTACTACATAAGTATACATGGGTTATATACGTAACAAGTTATATTGTATGACACAAGGTTCCAAGGCTAATATAAAAAGAAAATAAAAATAATAATGGAATAGTAAATGACTTCATGTTTTTATACTTATGATGCCACAGAAATATATTTATAATAAAATATATAAGGTTATTTCTAAAATACTAACAACTTCCCAGAGCTGTATTACTCAGATCATAAACAACAGTGCGGGTGCGTGTAAATCAAATATTCGTAGACGCGCCTTGCGTTCACAGTGGCCGCGCGCGCCTGTTTCGAAGCCTGTTTCACAGTGCTTGGTCTAGCGTCTAGCGTCTGTTTCCGATTTCGACGTATGAATCTACCCGCTCGTAGCCGTTTCGGAACTGTAGAAGGGAAGACGCCAATACCCGCGCGCCTCCACCCCACACAGCGTCTGACACCTCCTTCTTTTTTGAAGTCGGTTAACAACGATTTCTCAGACTATCACAGCACTAAGAAATTCCCTGTACTATGAGTAACAGAGTAACTGAATTCACTATTTGTAGTGGTAGTAAACCCTATAGATGTAACTGATGGTAATCCGTCCGGATTTATGCGGACATGTCCGACTTTTTGACGTTCAGTGTGGATTTTTCGGCTTAGAGTTACAATTTTTAGAATGAAAAGTAAAATATCAACCTCGCAATTCTATAGTAAAACCCTATTTACGACTATAGAGAGAGATTTTCGGTTTTATTTTGTTACTGCAAAAGTCCAAACTTTGCAAACGTCAGTCTTTTTGTCCGGACTATACAAATTTCAACCCGGAACAATAGGAACAGAAGCAATTTAAGAATACTTATCTCCCAAATTGGTCCTATAATTATGTCACGTCATCAAATGTATTTTAAATCTTTTTTTCTTACAGGTACGTGTGCTACATTTGCGGTCTGAGGTTTTCGTACAAAACGTTGCTGATGAATCATCAAAAAAGTCATGAGAACGAGTCTGCAGAAGTCATAAATGAATCGATCATAATAGACCCGACCTTGGAAGGTTCTAATGATACGGTTTATTTTGAAATAACTGAGGGATAAATGACAATAAATGATTTTTAAAAGTTAATATGTTGTTTCGTTGAACAAGACAAGCCAAATTCATTGAAGAAGACAAGTATTTCAAACAATGGGAATAAAAGGTTGTGAGATTGTAAATCGCGTAGTTTTTATGTTTTAAACAAACTAACATTTCGAGCTCGTTACAGGCCTTATGGCCATGGCCCACTATTCAAGGAACTGTATAAGCAGACGAATGACTTTCAAAAATAAATTTAAATTCGCACAAATAATTACTATTATTTTGTTAAATTATTAAGCCTTTGCCTACCTACTTGAATAAGCGATCCCTTATTATTATGTAATTGAATTACTTAATTTTTTTTCCACCTTTTTTTCAAAAAGGCTGACCGTATGTATGTTCACCTCCCAACATAATTTCGGGAAATAAAAATAAAACTCAACATTAATCGATCGATTTTTAAATTACGAATATTATAGAACGGTCACATCCCTATAAAATACAGCCGATCGTGTTTTGTCGCGAAATTCAAAAATGGCTTCTCTTTCTCAATCTTTTTCGTCCTTTGGATCTGAATAAAACTTATTTTTAACAAAAAATGGAAGCGGAGGAAGAGTTTGTAGGTTGCATCAGTTGCATGGGCACTAATGATTTATGCGATCTATTTGGTGCTTACGCGGCAAACGCGGAGACTTACGCAAAAATGCTTGAAAACTGTTTTGGTCTGAAGGTTTGTGATTTTTATTTCTTGTATTTCATTGTAATTGCAATAATTGTCTATAAGCTATTCATTGTTATGTCTTCTTTTCACATATTAATCTATCATTTTCATTATGTTACTAAATTAAAATCTATTAATTTGGTTTTTTCGTTCATGTAATTTTTTTCATAAATTTTAGGTAACGAACGAGTTGAAGTATATTTGTTCGGATTGTGTAGAGAAACTGGAAAGTGCAGTTTCATTCAAAGATCAGACGTCAAAAAACGTGGCCATGTTACAAAGCATTAGAGGTGATTTTCGTTAATCATAATTATCAAACATTTACGTAAACATAAATTTGTATTTCGACTTTCCTAAAAACAATTTTTAAATTCTTCTATATTTTTTAAATTAATATACAATTTTACCAAAGGTAAAGGCAATAAACTTTTAACAGGTACGTAGAATAATTTGTTGATAATACGGGTAATTCAGTTGACCAATTACTATTTAAATTCCTAATTTGAATGTGTAACAAGTAATTTCATTGGTCTGTTATCGTGGTAAGGAGTAAATAAGCGGTCGTTTACTATTCAAATTCTTAATTTAAATTAGTGATTAACCATTTACTGCCGGAATGACACTGAAATAAGCTAATATTTCTTATATTTTCCAATCATAGCTCTTCTGATGATCATCCCTTTTTAACCGACTTTAAAAAAAG
Source organism: Hyposmocoma kahamanoa (assembly GCF_003589595.1). Lineage (NCBI taxonomy): Eukaryota > Metazoa > Arthropoda > Insecta > Lepidoptera > Cosmopterigidae > Hyposmocoma > Hyposmocoma kahamanoa. Next base: position 1,609,836 of record NW_020653777.1, read on the forward strand.
GGGAGGTTCTTAATTTGACAGTATTTTTTTGGGTGTGTGTATGTTACTCGATTACTATTTTGCGAACCGATTTTGATGATTATTTTTTGTACCATTTGAAGAAAATATTCCACCTATAACGATGGCAAATTAAGGGTGAATCAGTTTTATAAGATTTCTTAAGTTAAGCGTTAAGCGATTAATTTCATTAAAACTTGGCAAATAATTAATCATTGACAGCCTCTGTGGTCGAGTGGCTTGCACACCGGTGTCCATAGTGTCACCATCTCTCAGTTTCCGGGTTCCAGAAAAGTAACTTTTCTATATTGCCTCGGGTCTGGGTGTTTGTGGTACCGTCGTTTTCCGATTTCTATAACACAAGTGCTTTAGATATTTACTTTGGGATCAGAGCAACGTATGCGGTGTTGTCTAATATTTAATATTTTTATTTATACGTATTTAATTAATGTAATTCCACAAACGGTTGGCGCCGGTTTTTTTATAATAAAAGTTATATAATTGATTGGCCTCCCGTCTATTGCATAACCTTCTACTTTGACGTTGGCACCTATTATCAAAAAAACACATTTTTGTCAATATGACGTTTTAAAAAATGGCGGATTTTTAAGTTACGGTTTTTATACGTACTAATTTTTATTTAAGTATATTATGTTTCGAGGTTCTCAATTATTTGTTACCTTTTTAAGCTGATGGCTATGTAGCCACTGCTCAATAAATAAACTATAATAATAACAATATTAGGTCACTCGCTTCACATGGATACTTATCTCATTATATTACTAACATCAATAAAATAGCAACGTTTGTTCCATTAATTTTTATGATTCATCAGATTTTAAATTTCGTACAAAAATAAAAATATTTAAATAAATCGCTATAAACGGTGACAACTCTGTGTGGTACCAAAAGCAAGGTCTAGCGTAAATATCACTCCGATTCAAAGCGCAGGAGCGGGGGGACGTTGGGAAGGACGTTTGCACGTTTGAATTTACTACTCATCGAGTATATAACCAGAAATAGAGACGACACGTCATTTAATTTGTTTGAAAATTATTCTGCCAAATCATTACGGTGGCAACTGCGCTCAAATTGGTCAGCCCGAATTCGAAACAATAGACAGGTGTCGTAAATTGTTTTACTTCACATGGACTAGTTTAACTAGAGCTTTGCTACAATGGACGAAAATGGAACAATGACATATTTAATATTTATATGTATACCAATGAAATGTGATTCGGTTTGTTTGTAATTAGATGTTTTACTGCTTTTTCCCACACCAACGAATGGAACAGCCCCCCATTTTTAGAGATACTATCTTTATTACAATAAAATACAGAATATTTTTGGAATATACGGAGACGTACACACAGGTCAGTTGTTGGTGCTGTACTATATTTCAGCTTTCTAATTTGTGACTTCAGTGCAAACGAGAGTGATATTTAAAAGTGATATATAAGGTCCTAATGAGTTGCCAGGGATGGATGGCCTTTATTTCGTCTCTATTTTTTTTGGTTATTTACTCGATTTTGTTACTGAATGCAGATCTAAAAAGTGTCAGATAGTACCAACAAATTTTTAAGTTTATTGTGGTAAATTTATTACCGACGTTTTGTCGTGTCTAGTCATGAAACAAAAGTTGTTGTTTATGATGTTAATAACATAATCCTGGGTGGTTGTTAGTATTTTACAAAATAACCCCGTTTATAGGCGGAATGTGTACACTACAGAAGCTCAGCAGTATTTTTTATTTTTTCCTGTGCCATAGACTTAGGAATCTGTAATAATAACGCACATACTCAACATAGTCCCGCACTAGGGAAACCCTGTGTCGCGGGTGCCATGGACACACACATAGACAACCTCAAATTACACCCAAACTCACGAGAGAAATAAATGCACGCCATACAAATATTTCTCCCGGCCCGGGGATCCTGAGACCTCTGCGTGGCAGTCCGGTATGGTAACCGTTCGGCCACGGAGGCAGTTAAACTACAACTATACTACAACTTTGGTTGATTCAAAAAAAAATTATAGTAAAATTGACGATATACACTTATTACTATACGGTATGCTAAAAATTGTCATGATAGAAAAAAACAACAAAGTCACATCCAAATTTTAAAACCGATGTATATTGATTTTTTAAATATCCACTGTATTTAACAGAACACGTATATTATACGCTTACAGCAGATTATACTACATACGTTATTCAAATGGCTTTAATTTAGTTTGTAATAAAAATAATTCTGAAATAAAACCGGTGTCCTTGCCACTCGATTTGAACAAAATGAACCGTATTAGTACGGGAAAAGTTTGAATTCGAGCAGAGGTAGTCATGGTAACTTCTTAACCTCTAATATTTTGGGTCGTTCGAAATTCAAAATTTGGACATTTTCACGTTTCAAAGTGCATCTATGTATGGTTGGGAACCGGAGTGATTCCGTTCAGAAATCGCGCAGTTGAGTGAATGCCAAGTTTCATTCGATGAGATTCGATTTATGTAGATATGAATATAAATAGTCACTGTCATGATCAGCAGACGAAGAATACCTCGACGAGTCGATCCTCGAAGAAGAGGACTCTGTCAACTCTGAGAACAAAATGCAGAAAGTGGTGATCGTGAGGAAGAACGAGGGAGATGACGAGAACAATGACGAAGACGTTGACGGTAAGTATATAGCTAAGTATATTCTGGGACTGATAGCGGTAGTACAGATACTATATTAATTTAATTATAATAATTAGCGTGTAATAATTGAATCTAAAAACCTTTCATATACGGTACAATTTACAATGCCTTTTTTATCTGTTCCCTCTATGCTAAGGATCGTATCTAAACATCACGTACTATCGAAATGTACTCTAATATATGAATCTGTAGATAAACACAACTGGGTTTAGTGCTTTGAAGTTTTATTAGATTGTAAGGCTCAGCAGAGTCGAAATCAGAGGCGCAGAGTCGAAGCGTCGCGACGCGTCATGTTTTTCACCTATAGCATATTCATCTTTCTTTTCCAATTATAAAGGTACAAATTTGTGTTATGCAAATATGGACGCAAGTCGCCGTGCGTTACACGCGCGTCAGTTGAGCGTAAGGGTGCGTACAAACCTGGCGAATGCGTCTCGAATGCGATCCTTGCGTGAGGTGTGATTACACAGGCGCACTTACTGCAGCGCATTCCCCAGATATATTTAATTCTTAGGGTGAGTACAAATCTGGCGACTGCGCCTGTTTGTGAAAAGCTCTCAAGCTCCACTCATGCATTTCGTAATGCGATCCTTGCGTGAGATGTGATTACAAAGGCGTACTTATTGCACGCAGCAATAGGTTTGATATTTAATTCTGAGGGTGAGTATCAACATGGCGAATGCGCCTGTTTGCGAAACGCTCGCTAGCTGTACACGTGTGTTACGTTGTGCGGCAAGAAAAAGATGCAGCAAGCGGCAGTGGTGACGGAGGGCGACGTCGAGCTGCGCCGATCTGCGCCGGGTGCACTTCATAAAATGCAATTAAATATAGAACATATTCTCTACTGAAGTATGTATATTTGTTCTAACAAAAGAATAATGCCGGAATGTGCTCCGCCTATCGAACTAGTGTAAACGCGCCATGATGTTCGCCCCGTCACTTGATAGGTACTAACCCATAAAACAAACATAAATATTGGATTATATTTTTTTTTACAATATCAAGTCGCGGTGACGGGACGAACAAGTCGTGCGCCTAATGGTAACGCCTGTTCATAACAGTTGCAGTGCCACTTAGAGCTTTAAATCGTAAAACTCATATCTTTTGAGCATTGCCACTACATCTGTCACCTAGAGACATGGGTTGACAAGTCCCATATGCCTATAATTTCACCCTTCGCAACTGGAACGCAGTAGGAAATGCTCAGTTTTTCGGCAGAAATAGATAAGGTGGCCGTACTTCCCTGAAAGAAATCTTTCACAGGAAGCTCTACTACTACTAAAATTTTACGGAGTGCGCTCTCCCAAAGGAAGATTTGTGCGATTCTGTGTCTTAAATATCTTGCACTTTACCCAGTTCATCCAGTAAGTAGTAACTAGGTATTTTCTTCTACATGAAATAGACGAAGATGAAGAACATGCAATTCAAGCACTCGACGAAACAACATGCATCTACTGTGATCTGCAGCTAGCCACTGTATCGGAGCTGCACGCGCACATTCGTGCGGTGCACGCTTTAGAACCACGCACTGGACGCGCATTGCGCGAGTGTCCTCTGTGTGCCGTGCCGCTGGCTGATCTTGCTGATCATCTGAATAGGTAAGTATCAATTCATATGTGTAGGAAATGAAACTATTTTTCCGGTTGACGATCAACCGTGACCATGGGACCTGTAAAGGGCCCGAAGCGTTGGTTTGTTTGAAAAAACATATATACGCGATTTAAATCCGGAAAAATAGTACAATTTCCTATAATAATAATAATGTATTTATTGAAGGCATGTTCAATGTATTGTAATTTTACAGTACATAGAACATGCATGCTGTTGTGCGTGCATGAGTTCGTGTGTGTCTGTGTATGTAGGTGTGTGTGTGTTTGTTTGTGCGCTTAATTTAATTTCATTAAAAGTAGTACCTACCTACATTTATTTAGTGACTTTCAATTTGCAACATTGCAATCAATGCTTGCATAAATTATATATGAAAATTATACGTAAAGACCCCATCAGATATTCTTTTCTTGATGTTCAAGTTAATCGTAAACGACATAAACATACCTACATTATAGATACGTTGTTTCGATCAATCTTCGCGACAAGTGGTCTCTTATATGGTGGCCATTAGACCAGCTAAACTCAACCTGCGGATCGAAATGTTGTTATTAAGGAAGGTGCTTTTTTAAACCGAACAGATGTCACGGTGTTAAGTCAGACGCGGAAGGCAGAGAGTACCCTTGCCACTTCTGCGACAACGTGTACTCCAGCCGAAAGGCGTGCTTTACGCATCTCAGGATGAAGCACGGATGTAAGCCTATAACTCATTTACACTTATCATAACAATTCAAGTCGTAGGTATATCGCCTTAAGTGATCCCCCACACTAGCGTCTTTCGAGCGTCATCGTCTTGCCAATGTCGATACAGCGTCAAATACGACGTCCGCGCGGCGCGGCATTACTGAGCGACTGCTGGGTGTCTCATCCGTCCGAAACAGTTCCTGTGAAATAAGTAATAATAACTGCCTCGGTGGCCGAACGGTTACCATGCCAGACATCCACGCAGAGGTCCTGGGATCGATTCCCGGGCCGGGAAAAATATTTGTATGGCCTACATTTATTTCTCTTCTTGATTTTGGGTGTAATTTGTGGTTGTCTATGTGTGTGTCCATGGCACCCGCGACACAGGGTTTTCCCTAGTGCGGGGCTATGTTGAGTGTGTACGTTATTATTATTATTAATACTCGACCAAATCAAGAGACAATGTCGTTAATGAGCAATAAAAAATAACTATATAACTAGTAACTATATTGGTAATGTCATTTTCGCACCACTTAGTAAATACCTACTCGCCAAAAAACAAACTATTAATAAGACGCTTCACCGATGCAACAGTAATGTTGAAAAGGTCAATATCATTGAAGCTATTATTCGTACGGAAGAGATATATGCATTCCGCCGAAAATTCGAAGAGGCCAGAGGTACGGAGTGAAGTGCATTAAACCTAAGAGGCTTTGTAGAGGCTCTAAGAGAAATCTTGGACACTAGTGCCGGGGAGTCCACGGCACCAGAAGCAATTTTTCGCAAAAATACTAGGTCTGCTATCTGACGTCGCACCTCTAGTGGCAAAAGATGATGTTTCTTCATTGACTTACAAATAAATGGACGACGGGTCTAATACAAAAACCACGAAAAAATGTCCCAAGTCAACCTATTCGAAATTTAAATTGTAATGTCATCGCAGTATCGCGCTGTCAGTAGAACAAATGAAGACTAAAGCGGAGTGTCGCGCTCTGTATACGATTTTAGCGCCTTACAAGTGCGGACACTTTTTAGCGCGGACCCGACGTCCATATAATTGTAAGTCAATGTGTTTCTTACATAATATATCAATTATTGTCAAATAAGTAATACTTGACCGTATTACTTAAAAGACACTACATTATGCATTGACTTACAAATAAATGGACGACGGGTCTAATACAAAAACCACGCAAAAAATGTCCCAAGTCAACCTATTTAAACGTAGTGACATGTAAAGGAATACGAAAAAGCTAAAACGTTGAATTTAAATTGTAATGTCATCGCAGTACTGTCTAATTTTGCTTGCTTCGCTGTCAGTCGAACAAACGAAGACTAAGCGTGAATGACGCTCTGTATACGATTTTAACGCCCTATAAGTTTGGACACTTTTTAGCGCGGACCCGACGTCCATATAATTGTAAGTCAATGACATTATGCAAACGAAACATCATATGACATTGTTTGGTCGAGTATTACCTACTTATTTGACATTATTCGAAAGATTCAAACTCAAAGTAACAAACCTTTTATTCCATATTCAAAGTAAACTTACAATTGCGAACGCCATTTTTAAGCTACTGCTAGTTCACTGTGCTGACTACTCTGAGAAGTACGAGCAAGAAACTCTAACCCCCCGTTCACACAGCATTGCACTGTACGTTTTTTTGCAGAACAAACACCGTGTGAACGGTTCTTTATCTGCCGTCCACTAAAACACGGCTAGGTGACAAATGGTGAAATATCCGTTTTAAATAGCAAAATTTCGGCCATACCGACAACGCAGTTGTACCTGTCTCGACTGCATTACTCCACGAAGTCTGAGGATATAGTGGAGTATATCCGGTTGAAAGCCCAATTCACCCTGAGGGTCGAACGTTTGGAGTCTCGCCACAACGTTAACTTTAATTCGTTTGTGGTGAGGGTCCCAACGGTCCATCTGTCGACCTTCATGCAGGTAGAGTTTTGGCCGAAGGGTGTCATGTTCCGGCGGTTCAGAGGAACGATACATGACACTTGTTTGCGTCGCACGTCGCCGAATAGTAATTCGTGTAAATAGTTAATAAGTTTATATTATTTTATATGTATGTTAGTCTGTAAGGTATGTATCAATAATAATAATATGTATGTTAGTCTGTAAAGTATTTGTTATATGGGCCTTAGTTGCTTGAAATAAATGAATAAATAAATAAATAAATAAAAAAAATCTTCTCTTTTAAAACAGTTATAATTAGTTAACGATGTTCGACTTATTGGAACTTACCCTAACGACGCATAGCTAAAATATCATTAAACAATTTCAATAATCTAAAACTGGGTTATTGTTTTTATGACAAAACGTGCAGTACAATGCCGTGTGAACGGGTGGTTAGGATTGCTCTTTTCAAATAAACTTAAATGCTATGGAAAACACTTTTAACCTGAGTGGAAACTGGAGCCATATCGTCTTTTGATACATCTTTATCTTATACTAGTCTCTTTAGGCAAAACCCCCACTGGAGTGAACGTCTTCCCTACTATATTAACACTGCTTTTTTTTACGTACAATTGACTTTCGTGATTGTGTCCTTGTTATAAGCAGTAAAACTGTACAACGACCAGACACCAAAATGTGTTCACCGCGAGCGCAAGAAGTGTCACCTGTGCAATAGAGACTTTAGCCAGAAGCAAATCCTGAACAAGCACCTGTGGAAGGCCCACGGCATTGAGGTGAGGTCTCACTATTCTTTATTTATTACTAGCTAGTGTCCGCGACTTTGTCTGCGAAGAACATCGAGTATATAACCAGAAATATCATTGAATTTGTTTGAAAACTATTCTGCCACATCATTACGGTGACAACTGCGTTCCGATTGGCCAGCCAGAATTCGAAACAATTGACGGGTGTCATCAATTTTTTACTTCAAAATGACCAGTTTTGCTAATGGACGAAAATTGCAAAATTACATATTTAATGATGAATTACCGATGAAATGTGATTCCGATTGTTTTGTAATTAGATGTTTTGCTGTTTTTCCCACACCATCGAATAGAACAGCCCCCATTGTTAGAGATATTAACTTTATTACAATAAATACAGAATATTTTTGGAATATATGGAGACGTACACACAGGTCAGTTGTTGGCGCTGTACTATTTCAGCTTTCTAATTTGTAATTTCAGCGCAAACGAGAGTTGATGTTTAAAAGTGATATAAGGCCCATTTGCCTGATGAGTTGCCAGGGATGGATGGCCCTATTTCGTCTCTATTTCTGGTTATTTACTCGATGGCGTAGAATACGTACTTGCGAGTAGCCTATTGTAAGTACTACACAATTTTCTTTATTAATATTTTTCTTTTAAACCTAACTTAACCTAACCTTTTTTTTTTAACGCGGGGAAATCTATCATGGATACCTTCCGTCTGGGGATACAGACTCCTACTCACTAAAACCCCGCGGCACCCGTCTCTGCACCGTGTGCTGGGTCTTGGAGGCGCCGAAGCATTCTTCCAAAACCCAGCGGTGCCTACCCGTTTCCGGGCTCACCTCGCTAAGAAGGAAGGAGAGGAGCTATTCCTTCCTTCATAGCCTACTGAGAGGCGCGCGCGGGTGCACGCGACGCCGTCTCGAGCCACACGCAGACGACGAACGTGTATCCCCACGTTCATCGCCGTGGCTCCTACGGGGGAAGGTGGTGACCAAAGTCGCGCCTCCTTCTCCGCAGCCGCAGCCTCTCTGTCTCTCTCCGCCGCCTCTTTCTGCAAAAGGACGGTTTCACAGAAAGTGAGGACCGCTTTCCAGGACCTCTCGCTGTCGACCATGGCGCGAACCACGATCGGCAGAGAGAGATCCCAACTTAACCTAACCTAACCGAACCTAATCGTGTTTTGGCGATAAACATCCAACATATCCTTAAAGAACAACGGTTTCGTTATTCGGTGTAATGAAAATTCGAACATACGTTATTTCGGAAAAAAATATTCGAATTTGTTACCCTTTTGAGGTTACATTTTTACAAGGCCCTCTACTGCTACTAAAAAATGTTACATACATAATGTGATCCATCTTGTAAGGATGTTTTTTCACATATGGTCGCGGTAAGTTCGTTTTCCAGCAACGGCAACTTTTGAAAAGTCTTTGAATGCAGTATTACTTACTTTTAAAAATAAAATAATGTGTCCATGAAACAAAACAACCTATCTACAATATTTGAAGTGCTTTTCCACCGTGTCCCATAACCGTGGGTTAGCTGTATAGTGGGCGCTATATCAACTGCGCAAAAGCGATTTCTGTGGAAAACAAATACTGAATAAAGACCAAAGGAATAAGGTCAGGCTGAAAATGAGCACCGCCTGGCACACAGCCCTGTTCCTTCCACGCACTGTTGTTAACCGACTTAATAAAAAAGAAGGAGGTTTTTAATTCGACTGCTTTTTTTGTATGTAATGATAACTCTCATTTGTGGACCGATTTTCAGGATACTTTTTTTTGTTGGAAAGAGGGTACCTCATTATTGGTCCCAATTATATAACTATGTAATATAATACTGCCTCCGTGGCCAAACGATTACTGTTCAGGACCGACGCTCTTCGATCCTCTGCTTTAATCTTCCTTGGATAATAAAAACTTCTTATTTTTAAAGTGGACTGTATATATTCATGTAAACTTACAAAACAAGTGTTTCTTAGAAGAGTGATGAAAAGTGAATGAATAAAGTAACAATAATCGCTTATATTTATACCGGCACGATGTCTCCCACATCGTGCCGGTCCTATCAATGGGTCGCTACGCCGCTCGGCCAATCAGAGCTCTCGAATTAATCATTCTGTTCTGGACTCTGGCTCTGACCGGCCAGGCGCGTACGGCCGTCCGTAACAATTACCATGCCGGAGTGCTACGCAGAGGTCCCAGGTTCGAATCCGGGCTGGGAGAAATATTTGTATGGCCCACATTTATTTCTCTCGTGAATTTGGGGCGTAATTTGTGGTTTTGTATGTGTGTCCATGGCACCCGCGGCACAGTTTCTCTCGTGCTGGGCTATGTTGAGTGTATGCGTTATTATTATTTAATTTTTAAGAAAATATTCCACCTCTAACGGTATGAATCCGGTTTCGCGCGCTTTCCGGTAACCGATTTCAATACAACTTGGCAAATAGATGTAATTCCACCATTGACTTAGAAATAAATGGACGACGGGTCTAATACAAAAACCACGAAAAAAATGTCCCAAGTCAACCTATTTAAACGTAGTGACATGTAAAGGAATATGAAAAAGCTAAAACGTTAGATTTAAATTGTAATGTCATCGCAGTACTGTCTAATTTTGCTTGCTTCGCTGTCAGTCGAACAAACGAAGACTAAAGCGTGAATGACGCTCTGTATACGATTTTAACGCCCTATAAGTTCGGACACTTTTTAGCGCGGACCCGACGTCCATATAATTGTAAGTCAATGAATTCCACGAACTTTTGAGGACAGTTTTTTTAAACAAAAGTTATTAAAAATAATTTCTGTCTTTCTGGATTGTTGTGGTAAATAAATAGTTTAATGGTTTAAATGAAATGCTTTAACGTCTGATTGTTTCTTTCCATACCCCAGGTGGAAAAACGCAAAGCCTTCATCTGCCCCCTTTGCGAAGAACGAGTTTCATACGGACAGCACTTTAGCGCTCACCTACTGCACCGGCACAAAGTGCACGAGCAAGTTGAACAGCTCGAATTCCATAATATGGATGGTAAATTGCAAAATGTGAATAGTTTGTAGTTGAGCTAAGGAAGCAAAGATAGGCAGTGGGTTAAAGCCTAATCAACCCGCCCAGGTTTTAACCTATTTCAGCACAAAATCGTGGACGGAAACCATACGCGTAAATTGATACGGAATTTATAATTACCATTATTGCCATCAAATATTTATTTTGAATGAAAAAAAAAAACTATTTGTAATTCTGTTGCATTTCCGATTCAGTATTGATAGCGACGAAAGGTGACAGATTGCAGTTTTAAATCTAATGTGCTCAGTGTTACCAGATGTGTAAGTTGCAATATAACTAATTTTTAAGGAAATTTTTCGGAAAGTACAATTACTAGGCGGAAGAGCTTCACTTCTGAAGCGCAACTGGATAATTTTTTTCTAATATAGGTACCATGTAATTCTATAAGTTTGATCGATTATTAGATAGTTAAAGGTTAGCAAAAGTAGTTTTTATTATTAAGTATATACAAATACACTGCTTTAAATGAAAATCGAGCAATTTATTCAAAATCTAGATGAGCTTTAAAATGCGCCATTTGAACCTTATGGACATGCCCGTTTTAAGGTTAGGGCATGCCTCCTCCATATTGCATCGGTCATCGGTCTTCTATAGAAAGTCTTTTTTAGACGAAAAGAGGCAACTCCACTTTGCAATCTAGTGGACACCACGGATTTATATATTTCATAAACTGGATCACGCACTTCGATATACTAATATTACAAATTTACACCTTATTCGGTTATGTTAAGATTTATTTTAAGTAAAAGTAAAAAACCGGGCCACGCGAGATAGTTTGAAGTAGTTGTCTGTCCTTGTCTAACAAGTTGCCAACGCTAAATAAAATCATCTTAGGTAGTGTCTACCAAACTTTTTCAAATTTTGGTTAAATAAAATTAGCTTAAAGGTAATATGCTTTTACTGTAATAATACAATAAATATATATCAACAATGACACCTTCTATTATGAAGTGTCATATCAAATAAGTATACTAATTTATATTATGAAATAATATTAGTAGTTCTGGTCATCCATAAGCGGCCACATTTTCTGTAAAAATAAAAAGTTAAAAACAATATGGCTGGATGAAACATGAATGAAAGAGACGCAATACTACTTTGAAGCCTCTCACTCTGCTCGTTTTATTAATATAGTGCGCGATCCAGTTAATATACAAGTCCGTGGTGGACACCCACTTGCTATTTTTATGAAAATCGATTTAAGGGTTACTAACGATTTTTTTATTCGTTTCAATGCGATTTCCAAGTGAATCGATCCAATTGAAATGCAAAATATGTAAGCAAGAAATAAACATTTCATAATAGTGTCATCTACATTTGAACAAAACTCGATTTACAAATATAAGGTGCTCGCTAATTGGGTCTGTTCCACTAGTCCCTACCAGCTGTATCCATAGTGGGGACCAGTGAATTATTGGTCAAGGTACGCCAGACGTAAGACAAAGGCATTCCTTTCCTGTACATCGTGTCGGGAAGCTCCTTTCGTGTACTCCAAAAGCCCTCTCGCCTCTTAGCGATTGGCTTCTTCATTGACGGAGCAAAAACTCAGGCTTTGATAGAAAAACTTTTACATCTTTTGTTATAATATTTTTACTTTCTCATAGTTTTACTCCTTTATTCAGGCAGCGTGAAAAAAGAGAAAATAAATCCCACCCTTTTGAGAAGTTTGAAATACAGAGTGCAATTTTATTTAGCTGCAACATATATCGTTCCCTTTTTTTGCGACGCCTTTTACATTGAAAACAAATTATTACCAGCTAAATAAATTGCACCCTTGTTTCAGACTTTATAATATACAAAAACGCGATTCAAGAGAAAAGTAAATATCGGTATAGAAAAACTACAGCTTCGAAGCAAACTATAGACGGGATACGGTCTCACTACATGTGCAGCCAGAGCGGCGTATATGTCTATCAGGTAGGGGCGTTTGTGGCCAAAATGTAGGGGCAAATTTTCTATTGCAGAATTTTTGCTATTCAAAAATGCGATACAAGAAGAGACGAAGTACAGATTTAGGAAGATATCGGCGAGTCGACAAGTCATCGATGGTATCAGGTCTAATTATATGTGCAGTCAATCTGGAGTTTATGTCTATCAGGTATTTTTAAGTTATAGCTATTTCTTTTACATGCAACACCGTTATGTTATCACTTCATGTTTCGTGACATATTCCACAGCTGAAAAGCCATGAGGAGCCGTTAGTAAAGTTCAATGTTGCCAGGGCTCGTATGTGGAAAATTGTATTTCGTTCCCTGGAAAGGTACATTATTGCTGCGAAATGCAATGGAATATTATTTATTGCACACAAGAACAAATCCTTTTTTTAAGCCCAGCACTGGGTAAACACTGCACCTATCGCGGATGCCATGGACACATACATAGATAACCATAAAATACACCCAAACTCACGAGAGATTCAAATGTAGGCCATACAAATATTTGTCCCGGCCCGGGAACCGAACCCGGGACCTCTGCGTGATAGTTCAGCATGGTAACCGTACAGCCACAGAGGCAATTAAAATACAGAACAAAAAACTATAGACTGGTACAACAGGCGACCTTACTGCTAAATAGCAATCTCCTGTTTTACAGCATAAACTTACAGATAATAATTAATTGTGGGCGCATCAAATGCTACTAAATACGAATTTTATACCCATATTACAATTGCACTAATACAAATAAATAAAATAAATACATTTAATAAATATTAACAAATTTAATAAATAAGTACTTACTTATATTGTAACCACACGGAAGTAAGAATAGAGAAAAGCAAAAGTTACATTTTCTTTTTTTTTTATCAAATTAAGTATTGACGACGCATGATTTAGACCTAAATCCTAAAAAAGAAGTAAGTGTGCTCAAGAAAAATGAAGCTGTAATTAGGACTGAGTATACTGACTGAGGTGACTAGTTTTGCCCTGCGACCCAGTAAAACTATTTCCAGAACTCCAGAAATAGAAAAAGTAATTAATTAATATTTAGTGGTTTTAATCACTATGTCACTCCTTGTATTTATATGTAGACATTTATTACTCATTTAGAACACCTTATGTCGACCATTGCTAATCCTTACAGAAACAAATAAAATACATTATAATAAGTAAATTATAATTTCTTTTCGTCCTTAAAAAACAACCTATATAAAAAAACCATCCATTATAATATGGCAGCTATCCGAACTATATTGCCCTCCTTCTCATAAGTAAGTAACGTAATCGAAATGTTTCTACTAAATCTACAACTCCCTAAGTGTTTTTTTTTATATCTTATTTAGCAGTTAGATCTGAGTGGCACTGCCACTTAGGCTTGCCAGATGGCCGGGAAATCCAAGACTGTCCCGGAATTTTTCATCTTGTCCCGTGTCCAGTAATTAACTTTACTGTCCCGGATTCCAGACAGTAGTTGTTACAAACTTACTAGAGTCATTTTCATTTCAAAGAAGTCCCCCAGACGAAGCGTTGTAGTCGTGCGAAGGAATGTCGAAATATTCATTGCGAATGTCGTAAAAAAGAAGAAACGAAGCATCCACTTTCGTAGCTAGATATAAAAAGAGAAAAAAGTAAGTCTTTTTCGTAACTGGAGTTTTTAATAACTAGTTACGAAACAGTGAAGGAAAAATCTTCTTTCGTAACCAAAAATCCTTTGGTCTATCTACGTAACTGTTTTTCATAACTTTTGTAAGTATTATTTGATTTTTAATTCGGGACTTATCGCGTATAAAACATATTTTAATTACCTCGACGTTTCGGACGTATTGCAACGTCCATTTTCATATATTTATTGCGCATAGTAGAAATGTCCCGGAAATGATAAGTCAGTATCTGGCAACCCTATTGCCACATGAGTCGTCACCCTGAGACATTAGTTGATTAGTCTCATGCACTTTGTGGTCTCATGTGCCTGTTTTTCACCGACTACTTTATATGCAGGGTAAAGGTAAGCGACCTGCGCCCGAGCGTCAAATCTACAAGACTGGGAAGGCGTGTCCCGCGCATATGATCGTCACGGAGACCCTCGAGCGTGTGCTTGTCACGTTTTATAAGACTCACGTGGGACATGGACGTGAGTAACGCCTTTTTAACCGACTTTAAAAAAGGTGGAGGTTTTTAATTCGACTGTCTTTTTTTGTATCTATTTTTGAACCGATTTCGATGATTCTTTTGTTTGTTGGAAAGAGGATACCTCAGAATTGGTCCCTTTTAAATTTGTAGAAAATATTCCATCTCCAAGGGTGGTAAACTAGGGGATACCGTACTTGTCTTATGTATGTTTCCTATGTACAGGGTCAACAGCACGTCAAGCTTTACACTTAAGACTTAAATCAAACTCTATGCCGCTTACGATAAGAACGGTCCAAAGTACAAAGTGTCAAGCTTGATGTGCTCTTGACTGTACAACAATCGCAAAAACTTAAGAAATTGTAATTTTTGTTTTTAATTTTTTATTCTCTCCTTTTATATCTCCTTTATTGTTATAAAAATAATTGATAAATATAGGTTATACAAGAAAATCGATGAAAATATTTCTTCCAGTCTGCCCCTACTATGAACCACGTGAACCGAAAAAACCTAAAATGGAAACGATCACGAACGTTCTCGAAATCGAAGATTCGCTCAAATCCGAAACGGAAGCTAAAGAAGAGGAAGAGAACGGTTCACTCGCGTGGATATGCGACACATGCGGCATGGGTTTCTTGGACGTCGAGCAGTTTAAAGATCATATCGCTGCGCATGCGCCGAAGTTGCTCCCCTGCCAGTATTGTGACAATGTAAGTAATAGAATAGTTATCGAGAATTTGATACGTACAGCTCCCATACCTTTTCTAAATAACTTTTGATTATAGTGACCCTCCCTACTTATCTATCAGTGCGCGCAACAGGAACCTTATAAGTTCAGGTTCTGACCCCAGACCAGCCAGTGTACAGGGTTCTATGGCGCACATTTATTTCTCTCGTGAGTTTGGATGTAATTTGTGGTTGTCTATGCGTGTCCATGGCACCCGCGACACAGGGTTTCCCTAGTGCGGGGCTAAGTTCATTGCGTGCGTTTATTATTTATCTGGTTCTCAAGAGGCTAGTGCCTCGCGTGAGCGACAGGAGTTGCGGGCACCAGCTAGGGTATGAAATAAAAGGTTAATTGAGTTCGTGTTGTTTTTATTGCAGGTTTTCGAAAACATAGAAGCATGGACACACCACATTCAAGAACACAGTAGTGGAAATATAATATTCAAGAAAAACTTTTACAACTTATAAGAAAAAAATGTTTATTCTTATACTATTAGAGCCAAGTATAATATTTTGTTTTAGTTTATACCTTAATAACACTGAATGAAGTTACGATTTTATTTTTTTGCTAATTAAATAGGGAAATATACCTTCGTGCCTGAAGATCGTTGTTGGAAATAAATGTTTTTAAATAAATCATTGTTTTTATTATACGCCATGCCGAATTATTTATACTTGATGCATTATATAAATTAATTCATTACAATTATACTATTAATTGTAATCTTAATTCAATTTAATTCTTAATTATTGACTTCATTAATAATAATACATTTCCGTTAATAAATTATTATTTATTAACGGAAATTATATTTTTATTTTATACCGTTATTAATTTTATTATGTATCGTAATAAGTAATATTCAATTTATTAATTTTATAACTTTATTTATTTATACCAACAAACTATACTGCCAATTTTAAAAACCGATTTTTTTTATGATACATAGTGATGGGACGAACAAGTCGGGGGGCCCCCTCCGTCCCTTTGAATCCCCTCGCGTTCTCTTTTCTGACAAAGAAATTGGTGACACGGTAAAAGGTTTTGATACAAAGAAAAATACATTGTTATTTGAGCATTTATTTTATTAAGCGTTCATCGTTTTAATTAAAAATTAGTCTATAGTTTGGCTAATATGAACTCGGGACTAGACAATTTTAAAAGTGATTTACAAAAATAACACTGCATTGTTAGGGTCAACACTTACAGATCAGCTTTGCATATAAATTCCTACAACGCACTAAAATTTCTGGTGGGCAGTATTGAATTTATAAAAATTATAATACGTCTGCGCCTTTTATAAATTTGTAATGTAAGTTGACTCACGGCGCCGTAGCAAAACTTGATTTCGAAGGGTCTAGAGACAAAACCCAATAAAAATATAATTACGTTACCTGAGAGACACTGTGTCAGCCGGTGTCCCTAACAATATTGGTAAAAAGAAATTTATAACGTTTTATAATTTTTTCTATTTTTTTTTTAATGATGGTTGAAAACAGCTGCGCATTAGAACCAAAATCATTAGTTACACCTTGTATCTAAGATGCGTAACGGGTATTTGCTCCCACAACAGAAAAGTGAAAGAAATAATAAATTATAGAACTCATTTTACGAAAACTCATACACTTATTGGGTTTTTCCTTGGACCTATCAGATTATAACACTATAATCTGGTAGCTCTGACAGCGCGTCGTATGGTCCTCGACACAAACAAAAACTCATTTTTTCCATTTTAGCGTGATGCTGACTAATAAGCATTAACCCTTATTTTAAATAACAATTACTAATACTACCAAATCACAATAAAAAGGAAGTAAAGCGTAATCCTACACGTTAAAATAAAACAAAAATACAACATCACAAACTTCTACAAAATTGTCGAATTTGTATTTTTAAAGTTAAGGCCAAATAAAGAATAGTCTACCAAGCTCCACACAAGAATATTTCCACCTTCCACCACCAAGATTGGTATTGCCTGTTTTACAAGCAATCCAAAATAGAAAAAGCTTTATGTCCCATGCGAAACGTCTTCTCCGCCCTTATACCGTTGATATAACATTTCTGCGTTAATGGCTATGGTGGTCACTACTAAACAGCGTCTAATAATTTTTGTCACATAATCTATGCGGTCAAGTATAATCCAAAGATCATTTTCGATTTATAAACCTACACTAGATTTTCAAAGTTAAATGTTATCATATATATTCTATACCTAGCGAGCTACACACTCCAAGCGACGTTTCCGGTTAAAATTGATAACATTGTCAACTTTGTTAAATGTGTATATCATAACAACCAGTGTGATATCTGCGAACACGCCATTTCTTCAAGAAAACAAACCTCTTTTGCACGACATTAAAAAAATATTACAAACATTTTTCACCGTCTCATACAAACAACGACTGTTAATTTTATATGGAAATCTAAAAAGAAATACGTCAATTATTTTCGGGTAAATTAAAACTTGCCGTACAAACCGTGCCGCACAGCGCTCGGTGTGTGGAAACACTTAAGTCAAATTATGTCAAAAGCACGTACAAACAAAAAATATATCGTCATATTTGTAATTATAACTTTTTTAAATAGAATTAATTTGTTTTAAAATATTCGCTCTTTAATAACGTTCCATATCATACAAACTTTTGTTATACATCGGCTATTAATTTCGTGTGGAAATTAAAACAAGGCAATTTTTTTGTTACGTTTCGGGTAAATTAAAACTTGTCAAAAACCGTGCCGCTCGGCGCTCGGTGTGTGAGAATTATGTCAAAAGCCCTATCTATCACTTATCACGTACTTTCAAACAGAGAATAAATCGTCATTTTTGTGTAACTATAACAATTTTTTTAATACAATAAATTTGTTTTAATATTTTCATTTGATAATGGTCCATAATAAATTCCTAAAACATTTTTTTTTAATTTTATTAAAACTTTACCTTTAATTTATTTACTATCCAGTCTATGTGCGGTGCGGTATTCTACGCTACTTTTTTTAATATAGTATACTTCGTGAATTATTTAATCCCAATTTTTCAAATACATTTTTTTAACTTCATAAATTCAAAAACTACTCTAATAAATAAAATCAACGGCACCTTATGTTAATGTAACAAGATAGATTTTTGCAAAACAAGATGGCCGATGATGCATTTTCATCGAGCATCTTGTAATGTAAATATAGTTTTGTGCATTTTGTAGAATAATTTACAAAATATTTAGTAAATTTACTATTACATCTAAAAAGTATTATAATTAGGAAATCCATTACTAATACAGACACAATAAGCACCCTACCATATTTACATAAAAATTCAATTATACTAATTTATTAAAAAAAAATTCTTCAAATCGGTATGCTAGTTACTAGTTTCTTAATTATTAAACCTATTATTCGATTAAAGAGAGAAGTAAGTTCGTTGCTATTTAATTAAAAGAAAAGATATTATTTTTCTTTTTTACAATTTATACTCCCGGTCACATAATTCGAATCACTTTGCATGTTTATTGTTAAAGGGACTAGAATACAAATAAAAATTAGCAATCAAACACAAACAAACCAAAAAAGTTACCATCAAAGAAGAAAAAGTTCTCCCCAGTCTTACAAATTCAAATCTTCAACAAGAACGTAACACATTTTAGTAGCACTAAATAGTGTATGAAACTAGCGCCACTAGATAGTGTACGAAAATTAGCAGTGGCGCTACTGCAGCATATCGTTTCGCAGAGTATCGTTTTTGATCAAATATGTTTTAAGCTTGGCATTTAATGTAAGGTGACTCGAATTGTGTCCAGGAGTGTACATACGCAATAAACAGAAAGCACGTCGGGCACTAATAAATATCATTCCATTTTGTCCAATACATAAACGTTTATACATCATTTTGCACGTCCAATGCGTGAACGTTCAATCTGTTTTAGTTGCCAATTCGTATCACTGTCCAACGCATTTCGCGTGTCCAATGCCCATGAATATTTACCTAATTTTACTTGTATGTCCAATCAAACATCCAGTTCATGTTGTGGTGCTCAACTTATCAAGACAATTATTTACCTACGTGTTAAGGTTCAGCTACTTTTAGTGTCCAATGCGTGAACGTTTAATTTTGTAGGCGCAATGAAACACTGAACCCGTTAATAGTTGTCCAAAGCGTGAACGTTCAATGTAGATTACTGTCCATGTTTTAAATGTTGGTGTATGTCAGCTCAGTACCAGCTGGCTTTATAGTCTTGATTGAGATGAGCAAGATTCGATTACTGCAAGAGAAAATTTGTATGATTTATTTGAAATTCTTTGGGGGAGGCCTGTGTCCAGCGGTGGACCTCTTTCGGCTGAAACGATGATGACGATGTTGTGTAACTTAATGAAAAAGGTTTACTCTATAACGCACACTCATAGCCCCGCACCAGGCCACATACAAATAGACAGTCACAAAGTACACACCCAAATTCAGGAGAGAAATAAATGTTGGCCATAGAAATATTTCTCTCCGCCCGAGAATCGAACCCGGGACCTCAGAGAAGGCAACAGAAATTGTCAAAATTAACTGCCTCCGTAACCGAACGGTTATTGCCACGCTGAGTCTAATTTGTGGTTGTCTATGTGTGTCCATGGCACCCGCGACACAGGGTTTCCCTAGCGCAGGGCTATGTTGAGAGTGTGAGTTATTATTATTATAATTCGTCATATTTTATTATTATTTAAAAAAGACGTTTGATATCTTACCTATACATGTCATCATTCAGCGCTTTTGCGGCAGTTGGGGCAAGTCTGCTGCTCCTGTAGCCAAGGCCCAATGCAGGCGACGTGGAAATTGTGAGCGCAGGGCAGCTGCATCAACGGCTGATCCTTCAGCATCACTTCGAAGCAGATTGAACATTCTTCAAGGGACCACGAGCGTTCACGGCTGCCGACAAATAATATAACGTTAATTTCACTGGTTTTTCTCCTGTACCACAGCTGAAATTTTTTGTAACAAAACAAATAATTAAAAAACCGCAAAACACAATAAACCGATATAGAATTTTCGTGCATTCTGCAAGAGAAACTAAAAAATCCCTGAATATAACTAATACGTCTGTCTACTTCTGACTTCTGATCTTTCATAGTTAAAACGCCTTTCGATTGTGTTCATTATCATATAAACAGAGTTCTTAAAATGATGGGGATAGGTGGGACTCCGAGCTGCTTGTTAGGTTCACCGAACTTCGTCCTGGGAGCTCGGTGAACTTAGTACCATGTATTCATCTCATTCATTCATTTTCATTTTTATTCTGTTACTTTTATACGAACAGTAGAATAGATAGCCTGTAATTAATTGTACTAACAAAATGGACTGTAAATTTTCAGCAATAAATTATTTGTTTTATTTTATAATTTTTGTTATTAAGTATTATATATATATATATATATATATATGTAATTTAAGTCTATTTTTAATCTAAGTTACAAATGACTTGTTTACATGTTTACATTACTACTATTCGAAGAGTCAGACAGAAGGTAGTCACAGGTCATGAATTTGTACCCGCTTTATATATAAGAAGACGAGACAGGCCATTAAAGAGGTGGACGATGATACCATAGAGCAGGGTTCCTTAAACCTTTTTCTAGTGATGGACCCCTCTCAAAATGTCGGAGTCCACGGCGCCTATCCGAGAAGATAAAAAACTAGGTTTAGGAAATGATAGTTTTATTTCCTAAACCTAGTTTTTTCGGGATTTAAATCGCGTATATTTGGTTTTTCAAACAAACCAACGTTTCGGGCCCTTTACAGGTCCCATGGTCCATGGTGGTACAGTCAACTAGGTTTAGCTTTTACTAGCTTATATTGTTTGCAATTCAAGTTTACTTAAGTACATATGAACAGTTAGTGAGACGACAGCTGTTCCATTATGTTAGGTAAGCTCGCCACGGACCCCCGGAGTTTATTCAGGGTTTCTTCACCTATGATCTATGGACCCCTAAGGAGTCCGTGTAGTGAACGTCGGGGGTCATTGGCAAGCCTACCAAACATAATGCATTGATATAAAAATTGGTATATATTATGTTGTGAGTAAATAGATACTACGCTCGTGGCTTTCTTCTTAATGAAAAGGTTAAGAACCCCTGCCGTAGAGGTAGCGGGAACGCTATGACCAAAATTCGTATAGACAGTGTTATTGGAAAAAGTTGGAGGAGACTATCACAGCTAAAGGCGGTCCTTACACATAACCAGTGGCGGATTTGCCCTAAGGCCCAGTAGACCCGGGCCTAGGGCGGCCAATCGTGACAAAAAATTCACTAATTAATGATAACAAAATAACTCAAAGTACCTAAATATTCTAAAGGCTCAGGCATATAATCACTACATCACTACATATTATCATTACCGCGTCTGCTGCGTATTATAGTTAACTAAATTTCTGAATCGATTTCGATAAAAGTTGGCAATAAAATAAACTCATGTAGTCTACCAGTATATGATGAGTGCTGAGAAAGGGGCGGCTGGTACTGACTACATAGCCTGGGGGGCCTAGGGCGACCAAGATTGCAAATCCGCCACTGCACATAACACTACTAACTGTAAATTAAGACAATACCTACAATCGAGTATATAACCAGAAATGGAGACTACATAAGGGTCATATATTCCTGGTAACACATTAGCGATACAGCTCTTATAAATATCAACTCTCGTTTGCACTGAAATATAGACAGGCCAACTACTAACCTGTGTGTAGTACAGGCAGCTTAGGTTTTGTAGTTAGAATTGTAAGAATAATAGAGTGTAGATGTCAAACAGACATCTAGGAGTTCTGGACTAAGCTTTGAAATTGAACACACCTATAAAGTTATAATTATGATATAATCGTCGTTTGGATTTATAAAGTACCTCTCGCTACGCTACTCAAGCTACGTCCCAAGTTATAGTACGTCTCTGTATATTCCAAAAAATATTCTGTATTTATTCTAATAAAGATAATATCTCTACCAATGCCGTGCTGTTCTATTCGGTGGTGTGGGAAAAACAGCAAAACATCTAATTACAAAACAAATGGAATCAAATTTCATCGGTACTTAAATATTTAATATGTAATTTTGCAATTTTCGTCCATTAGCAAAGCTCAAGTTAACTGGTCGATAGGAAGTAAAACAGTTGACGACACCCATTGACGACACCCGTCAATTGTTTCGAACTCGGGCTAGCCAATAGGAGCGCAGTTGTCACAGTAATGATATGGCAGAATAGTTTTCAAACAAATTAAATTACATTTCGCCTCTATTTCTGGTTATATACTCAATGATACCTACTAACAAACAGAATAAGCAAATAATAAACTATAAGTATTCTAATAAATAACTGATGACGCATATACACTAGGTCGATGGGCGCGACTTGCACGGATTTCTATGCGAGAATAGCAGTATCTCGCGTTTTATGTCGCTCTCGCTTTATGTCGCGCTAGCCCTACTGTCGACTAGGCATAACTACAGTCAGGCGATTCGTTCGCCCTCGGTATGCAACGGCCGAATACCTATCTACACGATCAGTTTGTTGAACGTGTCGAACGATTGGTTGCATGTCTATGCGTAAAACTTGTTTTAAAATATTTTGTGATTTCGGCGAAGGCGGCAGACGTCTCGGTGTAAACAGCCGAATCCACTGCGCCTTCTTAGGCACGGCGAAGTCGTCTGCCGAATGCGCCACTCGACCCCGTGTAAACACGATACAATTATTTATTTTCTACACTTGTCAGATACTTCACTGTAATAATAATATTATTACCATGCAAATTACTAACTACGACAATTACAAAACTGTTAAGTAACTATGCTTAGATAATACTGTGATACTAGCTAGATGTAGAAAACATGCTTAAAATGTTGTTATAAATGTTGTAACACAAAGGCAGGACTATTATAATACTTGAGCTAGCTAACGGCTGCAAGTTGAAAAACAACCGATTTTGATGATTCTTTTGGAAAGAGGGTACCACCTCGGTAGTGGTCACATTTAAATTTAAAGAAGATATTCCACCTCTAAGGGTGGCAAACTGGGAGATGAATCCAGTTTCGCGTACTTTCCGGTAACCGATTTCAATTAAACTTGGCAAATAGATGTAATTCCACGAATTTCTGAGGTCGGTTTTTTTAGTACTCAGATTATTATGATTGAAAAGATTGATATAGTAAGAGCTTATCAAGATTGACACTTTGGGCTTTGGACCGTTCTTATCGTAAGCGGCATAAAGATGTCATTGTGTTCAAAAAGTTTAGTACCGCACGTCGCCACTGGATGGCATTACGTGTATGCTGAAGCGCGCAAGCATTTTGCCATGATATTTAAATAAGGCTTTCGAAACATTTACTTTTCACCACACCGTCGCTACGCTAGAGGCCACTCCGATCCAGAGGGTATTGCACTCACACTCCACACGAAATGACCTCGCTTGGACGAAGAGTCCTTAGCTTATTGATTTTGATGGCCTTTCCCAATCGGAAACTGCGTCTTTTCCGAGTCGAGGCGCATAATTGCGATTCCCAACTGGCCGATCGGAGATTTTTGACATTTCTAATCGGAACAATAGTTGATTTAACTAGCAAATTAGAAAGATATAGTAGGAATCAGGTTCATCTTCTCGCTCGGAAAATCATCGGATTTCGAGACTCGGATGGGCTACCCGATCGGTTCGATTCCGACTTGAATGAAAACCAGGACGAAGTTCAGTGTGTACTCGCGCAAATTCTCTCTTACAGCACGTCCTTCTGACGGAAATGTCCTTTAGCGTCCTTAGCCGAGGTCTGTGTCCACCTGCACGCCTTCAGGACACACCGCCAACGAAGCTACGCTAACTTAGCTTAGCTCACGTAGCCGAGGCATCTATTCATATTTACTTCGGTTCACACCGCGAACTAAGCTTAACCGAGCTAACTAACCCAACGCTAAGTTATGTAAAATATGTCGCCTTCACCCCCGCACGTATCCACAGTCACTACTTACTACGTACTCTCTTAGCTTAGGTTTGCATGCAACTACGCGAGCTAAGTTAAGTGAGCTTAGCTGGCATAGTTGGTTGCATGCAACTACGTGAGCTAAGTGAGCTTAGATGGTACAATTGGTTACAAGCAACTACGTGAGCTAAGTCTGCTTAGCTGGCATAGTTGGTTGCATGCAACTACGTGAGCTAAGTGAGCTTAGCTGGCATAGTTGGTTGCATGCAACTATGTCAACTAAGTGAGCTTAGCTTAGCTTCGTTCGCGGTGTGGCCTGCGCTTTATACAGGTAAAGAGCCTTCATCTCGCCCTTTTGTTAGGTGGTGCAGTCAAGGTCATCAACATCTTTTTGAGTTTGATTAGCGGTGAATTGGTACTTTACTTTTGTAATACACAGTACAAATCGAAAATCTTAAGTGTCAAGTACCTGCTTTTGACCTTGAACGAGTGTCCTTTGTGTTACACATTTACACGTACGATAAAAGTAAATTAAAATAATATTTAATTATTAATTGTTATAACACGCAAAACATATGCAACAAAAAAAAACCACATGCATGAAAATATTCTCTTACAAGGCTTCTTGTCTTAGAATGGCCATTTGCTCCTCTTCGGTTCTGAAAATTGGTTTATTAAATGAAACTAATTATTTATATCGACTTATTGGGTTTTGCGATTGCTAAACAATGGAAATTTAACTATTTTTTTCGGGGTCTAAATCGCGTATATTTGTTTTTCCAAACAAACTAACATTTCGGGTCCCATGACTTCGGCTAATTGAGAGGCTGTGACGATGTGACCTTCTTACATCGTCATCCCACCTTTGTATTACCTTTTCTCTGGTTCCTAGCCACTTGTTTTCTAATTTTGAATCGTTCTTTAATTTCTTTGCCTCACCATCCTCATTTTGTTTCGTTCCGTCGTCACTCCCTGCTCAATCGCTGTAGCGAGCAGGTCGGCTGTAATTTTTAATTGCGTCTAATTTTGATCCTTTTACCAGTTCTCTATCTCTTACATAATAATTCTGTGTGCTTCGGCCATTTCGAGGTAAGTCTGGTTTAGTATTTAAGTGTTTTGTAGCGTTTTTTTATATACCTTTTCTTGTTACAGCCTTTTTTTACCTTTTAACTATGGTTAAATTTTTATGGACCGAAAGTATCCCATTTTGTTGCCGTGATCCTGGTTACGGCACATTAGTGGTTTACAACCTTTTCAAGGCTTATAGGTGACTCGGATTCAGTATAGGCAAAGCTGCAGAACATTGAACACCGCCGTAAAGTTGCCTGCTTATCAGTATTCTACGGGATATATCACAGAGTATGCAATCATAGTTT
>NW_020653777.1:1635681-1704821 GCF_003589595.1 Hyposmocoma kahamanoa
TGTGGGGGCGGATTGTGAGAAAAAAACGCCTGGTTGTAAATTGAGCTTCTTGTTCTTGGTTTTGCTTGGATCGCGGAGAGATTTGGAACGCCTTCGGAGTCTTGTGCAGTCAATTTTGGAATGTCGTTCCGCTCCCAACGCTCCGCTTTTTATATCATCGCTGGCCCGCCGTGCTGCTCGCATTCTATTCAAGTGTGCGAGCGGGACGGCACCAATGCAGGAGCGGGACGGGAGAACCCTACAGACTCCAAGCAAAACCCCTCTCTCCCTCTCGTTTATTTACCAAACCTTAAACTAAATTAACAATACCAAATTATAATAATAAATCACAATAATAAATTTACAATATTAAAAATCACATGGGCGCGAACACGTTTTCGTCCTGAACACAAATATATGTAATTTAGATCCAGAAACAAACAATTTCATTTCCAATAATTAATTTTATATTTAACTTAATAATATAAAGGTATTTTTAATGATAAATAAGTTTAGAGCAACTGATAGCCGACAGTATTTAGGTATCAGAGACATTTCTTTTATTTATCAAGTGACTGATGGCTCTTTATCAGGTAGACAAACGTAAATGTGCTAAAATAATGCATTATTTTTTATGATATACAGATTTAAGACGGTCTTTCACCAATTGCTGATATGGAATTGCCTGATATTCATGTTCGTATGCTGTCAGAGAAATGTTTTTCCTCATAAGTGACGTATTGCTCTTTATGTGTGTATACACTGTGACATTTTAATTATCCGAAAAATTTAAAATATCGCCGGTGTTTTATTGAAAAGGCGAAAGCGACATTTCGTAAACTTTTCACGTTTTAAATTATTAGTCCTGTTTAAAAATTCAATTTTCGTTTTAATTAAGTTTAAGTTTTAAAATATAATTTAAAACAGGACGTGAATATTTTAAAACAGTCGTGGAAAACCAAAACATGCTCCTCTGAATTTTTTTTTTTGAAACGGCGCTTTCGTTCTTTCTACAAAACACCCACGTATGTGTTTACTTAAACTTAAACTACTACATCTCTGTTTTATTTACAATACATGTTTATGAATTAAAGTTTAAAGTGATAGCTCTATCGGTTCGTAATAGCAAAGCGCGACGAAAGGAGTGTAGAAAAAGGATGGAAGAACATGACACAATTCAATTAATAGACGTATCACGTTTTGTCTGCTCTTTCTTGGTCAATTAAAATCACAGCCAGTATACAAACTTAGTCCTGCAAACTTACTCAGCTAATTAAAATTTCACGGTGTACAAGCCTATAAAAATACGTATAGTCGATACTCATGTGCCAAGTCTCTTATCTGAAAGTTTATCAACAAGAAGTTAAAGATTATACAACAGTATGAATTTTAATTTATAGGTGCGGCAGAATCTGGTATTATCTACACCCTGATTATAAAAAACTTACATCTGTTCGTTTTGTCTTCTTCCGCTTCTTGTGCGTGTCCTACTACCAATAATACTACTCCAACCCTTATAAATTCTAGACAAGGGTGAATTTCGACTTGGAGATGTATCATTCGAAGCAGGCACATCTAAAGACGTATTTGTTACATCCCAATCGTCTCTTTCATCAATTGATACAGTGTTTCCTGTATTTGAAGTTTCAAAGGTCGATGTTGTTGATTCACTAGTCTCTTGCCATCCCGACTCACTTGTTTCAGATGGTTCAGTTATTTCAAATGCAACCGAAGCAGTTGTGGTATCATTGATATCAACTGTTGGATCAGTCATTAAGTCGATTTCAAATGAGAGTCCATTTGCTGTACCATTCGTTACAATTTCAGATTCATTTATGACATACATTTCCTGATCCGTCTCAACACTGCCAGCTTCAATTTGAACAGGTGTTGTATCATTGATTTCTAAAATAGGTTCATCGTAAACATTCTCGATGGACGTATTTCTAGAAATGTCTCCAACACTGCCAGACACATTTGATGCGCTTTCATATTCAGACTCGGATGAAATCATGCTAAATGAATCATGATCAGATGAGAATGAATCATGATCAGATGTGAATGAATCATGATCAGATGTGAATGAATCATGATATGTGCTAAATGAATCTTCGTTGTCCCAGGTGTGACTTGAATCGTAAACACTGGTGTCTGTGGTAGTGTGTTCCGATACAGTTGTATATGATGTGTCAGCGAGAGATCCGTACCTGAATATGGTAAATGAAATGGATATTGATAAAATGAAACCTAATAATGATTAGATGAAATGCAATAAGAATTAATGAAAATGTGAATTAAATGAGTGGGTTAAAAATCGTCACTGACAGTTACTTCTGCACATTAAAATAAGTCTTATATTTTCTTTACTCTTACTGTAGGAGGCTCCGTTTTATCATAATTCATCGAATATAATTGTATTATGAAATAATAATGGCTATTGAAATCAAGATTCATGACGTCAGTAGAAAACCTTAATAGATAAAAAAAAACACTGTAGGCCATTATGATTGGATACGTTTTCGAACCGAAGTTCTTCAAATTTTTTAAGGGTACGTGTGCTGGTGAAATTACAGGAACAAGCAGGACAGAAGTTACAGGACAGACGTGGCTCTTGACACCAGGCGTGCAGGGTCTAGAGCACGTCAAGCTTCACACTTAAGACTTAAAACCAACTGCATGCCGCTTACGATAAGAACGGTCCAAAGTACAAAGTGTCAAGCTTGACGTGCTCTTGACTGTACGACTCGATCGTACTGTCACTTTGTTCCAAATGTGAACTCGAACAAGAAGTGAACTCAAAGTTTAATTTAATTTATTTCTTCTCCGTCTACGCGTATAAATACGCCGTGTGGGTTCTTACAGCTTACAGATATGTATAGGGAAATTCGTAACAACAATCGAGGAATATTTATTATTTAGTAGCACTTGAGCTCTTTTGTGAAAGTTCTTCCAGGGAAGTACTGCCACCTTCCATATTTCTGCCGCCAAGCAGTAACATCACCATACAACTCATTGCGCCAAGACGATGTAAGCTATGACTCACGATGATCTACAATGTTAGCTCTGAAATATGTTGCGGTTATTCCCAGTGTGAGGCAATATTTTAAAGTCGAGTATGTTTATTCTATTTCTGTCTTACTCAATTACTTGTGAGACACATAAGGCTATCTCTTTTACCCTTACATGCTCCAGCTGACTTTATTTGGGCACCAATCCTACTAATTTTTTCATAGTAATTCCATTGAGATTATATTGCAATTATGATATTGATAATATTTGTTATTCTGCTAAAATCTAGATGCAATGGCAGTTTAGTCTTAATAGAGTTTTTAGTGGAATGGCACTGATGGCATTCATTCATTCAATCACTAATGATGGGTATTGCCTTAGGGCGCGTTCCCATTATGTCGTAAGGTTTATTTATCTGCCATCGCTAACTAAAAAGTGACAATTTTTTTTTAAGATATAGAAAACCATAACCCAGTTTTATGCTCGTATTCCAGAACTCTACTCAATGCTCAAGTCAGGATGTGAGCAGACTTGAGTATAATTTCAAGCACTGGAAATACGACCCTAATGACAAGGCCTTGAGTATGATTTTCAGTGCTCACTGCAATACTCAAGTCCTGACTTGAGTATTGAGTAGAGTTCTGGAATACGACACTTAGAATAGGTATTGAAATTGTTTTAATGACATTTCAGCTATGCATCATTAGGGTAAGTGTCGATAAGTCGAACACGTTAACTAATTTTAACTGTTTTTAAAAGAGAAAACAGATATTTGACCATTTGTCAAAGTTTTAGTTAGTAGACGGCAGTTATAGTTGGATAACTGACGCGTCTAGCCTGTTCCCATATCAGGACTATCTGCCGAGACTGTGTTGTGAACGTTTATTTTATCGTTGAACGACTGTCGTGTGTAGCTGGTCCCACTAGACCCTGACGACAATTTACCTCTTCACGGCATCGGTAGCCGTCTTGTCGGTTGCACGACAGAATCGTTTGAAGCTGAAATTATCTGTCGACACATTTTTATCGCGACGTATAATTTATTGTCTGACGACTGCCTTTATAGCTCTTTCCATTGTTATGACAATCTGTCGTCGTAACGTCAAAAAAGTCGTCATCATCAACCCATTTATACGTTCCACTGCTCGGTACGGGTTTCCTTTCAGGTTTTATCACGATGTTTTCCTTCACCGAAAAGCTCATGAAAAAATTTATTTCTAATTTATAATGGGAACGCGCCCTTACTAAAATTACCATGGAAATGACTATGTATATTGTAATTTTTTATCTTATTTATCAGCAATAAAGTACCAGTCGTTATGATGACATAATAATAATAATAACGCACATACTCAACATAGCCCGCGCTCTAGGGAAAACCCTGTGTCGCGGGTGCTATGGACACACACATAGAAAACCACAAATTACACCCAAACTCACGAGAGAACTAAATGTAGGCCTTACAAGTATTACTCCTGCCCCGGGAATCGAACCTGGGACCTCTGCTATTATGATAACCATTCGGCCATGGAGGCAGTTAAATTTGTTTAATGGCTGACCACTGACAAGCTTAGTAGAATACCAAACATACAAATTCCTAGCACTGGCACAGCTGCCAGGAATTTGTTTTTTGTTTTTTAATTCAAAAATTCTCTCTTTTCTAATCTCTGGTAATATAGACTGAAGTTTTACACAATAAACATAGACACATATAACAAAAGTCACACCATATCTGAGCTGAATTACATTTATAATAATTAATGACATAAGATTATGCAAAGAAAAAACAAATAATCTTAGTACAGAGTAGTAAGAAAACAAAATGAAAAGTTCATGGAATTACATCTATTTGCCAAGTTTTATTGCAATTGATTACTGGAAAGTGTGCGAAACCGGATTCATCCCCTGGTTTGCATCCCTTAGTGGTGGAATATTTTCTTGAAATTTAAATGTGACCAATACTGATGTACCCTCTTTTGAACAAAAAGGAATCATCAAAATCAGTTCACGTCGGTAACTAAATATGTGTGGAATAAATGAGATACATTTATTTTAGTGTACAAACAACCGTCATTTGTTATTTTATCGTAAAATAACCTTAATTTGCAACAACATTGTGTATAACTGAGAGTTTTTTTACAGACTTAAAAATCAGGATGTTCTCAATTTGACTGTTTTTTTACATATGTTATGCGAAAACGTGAATTGTGAATTGATTTTGATTGTTCTTTCTTAGTTGGAAAGAGGGTACCTCAGGAGTGGTCCCATTTAAATTTGAGAGAATTAGAAAAGTTAATTTTTCAAATTGCTCATGGGAATCAAACCCAGGATCTCCTCAACCAGTCCCCACAGTGCAAGCCGTTGCACCGCCGAGGTTGTCAATACTGCAAGATTTTAGATAAAATATTTCTTCAATAATTTAATTTAAAGACAAAGTCTGCAGTATGAAATAAATAATAAGGCAAATTACCATTCAACTTCAAAAGGACATTCTTGCTCTAAAACACAAGTTAACTTAGGAATGTATAGAACAATCATCATTTGGTACATGAACTACCCTCATTAATATCCCGCAAAAAGGTAGTCGTAACAAGAATAAGGCCCTAAGAACGCAGATTATTCTTTTCTACTTAGAAACTTTCAAATACTAAATTATATTTACTATAAGTTTATATTAGTTCACGACTACATACATACTTTGATCTTATGCTATGCGAGTATCAAAATTACTTTTTGTTTCGGTGTTTCGTAAAAACAATAAATGCATACCGTCTTTTTTGTTCACCAACAAAGTGCATCGTTATTGCGTAAAAAAACGAAATGTAAGCAGGAAGTAACTTTAAAGGGCACTTACAAGGTTTGTGGATGCTCGCAATGCCAGTTTTCACTCGTAGAACCTTCGGAATTTGGATGCTCAGGCCTCTTGCTGAAGAAGTAGTACAAGGCTGCCCCAACCCCCACACCAATGGCAGCCGCAGCCAGTCCAAGACCACGGCTCGGGTTTTTTCTCTGCTCATCTTCGCGTACACTCATTTTTACAAATTAAAATTAAATTGCGTATCGGATGTTGCGTATGCGTACGTCGAAAAATATTTTCGCTTTGAGGTTTTCGACGTTCCAACTTTCAATTTGACTACAACGCAATTTTTATATTAGTGACGTTATCGGCCTGGATGAATCGAGTTCGCTAATTTGAAATTTTGGAAGCAATGATCATAAATACAATATAGAGAATAATTTACAAATAAACAGCATATTTATTTAGTATATATACTAGATCTGTGTACTAAATCTATATTATATATCAATAAATCAAGTTCATTTAGAGATTGCAGAAGTAAAAAGATTCTAAATTGATTCTAACGTGAGCGGGAGGCTTGAATTGCGTTCCGTTGATAGCAATTTTTTAGGAATGTCAATGAAATACAGCTACGTTTAGAAGTACGTTTTAGGAATATCAATGAAATACAGCTATTTTTATAGATTATAGAATTGCGTTTAAGCCCCAATACTGTTAAATTTAAGTCAAAACAAGCAATTATGTCTTCTTGCTTGACATATTTGACTTTCCTCCTTTAAGTTTAACAAGGTCAAACGGAACGTTATTTATTTTGATGAAAATTTTTTTTTTTGTTTCGTTTTTTTTCTTTCAACTGTGACATTGGCAAAATCATCAGTTCTCATATTGATGGAGCGATAAAAATAAAAAGTGAAGTGAAGTGAGTTGCAAGGCAATATTGTCTCCTTGGGGGTTTTACTGCACCTCCTCACTTTTGTAGTTTATTAATTTCCTATAAATTACCTAGGCAACAACGACTAAACAAGACAAATAACTAGTTAATAATTGTTTTTTTTTTAATCGACACTGCAGCGCGCCATACGCTTAGTTGAATGTTCCATTGACGTAGTTTTGCGAAAAGTTTGCAGGTAAGTAAGTTAATTTTGGCATGAATTAAAAAAATGCTTGTGTTCCTTGACATTGGCGCTATCGCTGGAGCTATAACATTTTAAAGAAGAACAAGAATACTGTTAAGATTCACCACAGCACATAATTTGTAATGTCTACCTGTGATTGACAAAATGTGCAAAAAAAGTTTTCTGTTTGCTCTAAAAAGGTAGTGGCGCGAATTTTTGAATACATGCTGTATACCTATTTCATGCTATTTTCTATTTTAATAATAGTACAATTTTTCATCCTTCGACAGGAAGGCGTCTAATGGCTCATAGGTACTGCCCTGATCTTAGATTGTAATTTTTCTTCAATAGTTTTAATTTTCCGACATATTACACTGGAAATCGTGATATCTTTATGGTGGCCATTTTGACATTCTCTATTAATTTTGCAGATTGTTTTAGAGTAGGAAGATGCCCAATTTTATTGTTAACATGACAGTATTATTTATTACCGGTATATAAGTTTAAATTATGAAAGAAATGAGCGGAGTTTAGCATGTAATGTTGCCACATATAATTTTTAATGTATTTATCCCATTCATGGTTCTAGAATTTTCAACTTATTTTTATAAAAATCTGTAGATTTCTTGTTCAACTAAGTAAACATTTTTTTATACATATAAAATTTATTTGTAAATAACATGTTAAACAGGCCTATGACTTAGCTAGAAGGACTATGGAGCATGCTGTTGCTGCCGTTACCTGTAGTACACACATGTAGCAAAACAAAAAAAGTGAAAATTTTGGACGAATAGAAGTATTAGACTTAAAGTAGCAATTTTAATGAACTTCTTTTAAAATATCTTAAGTAATTTTCCAAATGAGCAGAAACAGTTGAAAATTTAGTAACGTTTTCACATTGATTAAATGAAAGTTTGCTTATCTAAAAAAGATTTTAATTAAACTTTATGAAATTTCCTACAATGCAAAATCAACCTCAAGTAGAAAACAAATGAAGAAAAAAACAGTTGACTAATATTTATTTGCAAATTAGACCTTGAAAGTAAAATAACCATGGAAACTTTGAAAAAACGCTGTTGCATCATTTGGGGATTTCACATGTGTGCCAGTGTGTGTAATTAAAAATACATAACAATGAACACCTGAACAAAAACCACAATTAAAAACAAATTAAATATCATTCACATTATAAAGCTGTAACAATCATTTATATCCTATTAATGGTTTTATAATATACAGGGTGCAAACTAATTAGGTATAGACGTAAAGTATAGTTTGTCGAAATTGCCAAGTTTACACTCCCTGTGTTTTAAAGTTTTGAATAAACCTTTTTATACTAGCGCAGATGTGGATCAACAAGCGGGTAAACTAAAGTGAGACTGGGTGGGTCGGGTGACAGTATAAAATTATAAAATAAATTGTGGTTGTTCATCTAACCAACATCTAGGATTTTATAATGCTCTGTGTGAGTAACAAGCTTTGCCGAATAAAACTGAGAAATGCTAAAGTCACGAGTTATGCTCATTTCAGTGAATTCAAAACTTTAAAATACTCCCCTGTAAACTTGGCAATTTCAACAAGCAATGTTTTACACAAGAAGTGTCGAGATACTTTTAGAGCAATTACTTACCTTATCACTCTGAACTCTCTCTGAAAGTACTTAGTGTTGAAACTCTTCATTGTTATCTTTTGAAACCTTTTAACTATCACTGGATTTTAACTGATTTTTCCCTAGATCTGCAGTAATGGAAGCTCTAGTAAAAGGTATAGCTCTTGGTGTAGCGGCTGTGGCAGCAGCAGTGCTTGTGGCCGTGGAGTGGTTGAACTACAGGAATGTGCCACAACCATACAGCACACACGGACAAAAGCCACGACGGAACTGATCCTCATTCAGAGGTAGAGTATTTAAAATTTTACATTATAGTCAAATGCATATTTCTGCTTTTTTCAATGATATCAAGTGACAACATGAGCATGTAAGAAATAAAACTATTTTTCGGGTTTAAATCGCGTATATTTGTTTTTTCAAACAGATATATGCGATTTAAATCCGGAAAATAGTCTTATTTCCTATGTGTAACAATCGCGAAAACCTTAGAACTCGAAACATGAGCATGAACAAGTTGTGCGCTTGTGGTATACGAAACGCCTACCCATACCGTGTTTCAAACTCGCTTATAGAAAGAGTGGGGCAGCATCTTGGAGATGATATCTAAGACATCGATACCTACAATGAACACAACACTAACTTAATTTTTCTTAGGTCTTGAGCATACAAAAGTTCTGATATCTGCCTACAGTGCTAACACTGTAGAGAAACTCTGTCATTGGACAGAAATGGCATAAGAATGTCGGCCTTGGCTCTGCACTGTAATTAGTGGTGATCACAATAGATCAGTCAATGGTCGCAGTGATTAGGGGATGCATAGACCCAGAATGAAGCCACCCTAATAATAATAATAACTGAATTTTTTTACCTGTTCTATTTTCTTTATTGTTTTGTACAAAATTCATTTTTTGTTTTTTTTCCGAATTTTGTTTTATGGTTATGTATACGTACCAATGCCGGGCATGGGTCTCCTCTCAGGTGAGGTTTTAGGGCATCTTCACACGTTTTCCGAGGGCTGTGAACCTTCTTCGATGTGCAGGTTTCATACGATGTTGTGCCTCAACGAAAAGCTCATGATTTGAAAATTAAATTTCGGATATAAATTCCA
This sequence comes from Hyposmocoma kahamanoa, assembly GCF_003589595.1. Classification (NCBI taxonomy): domain Eukaryota; kingdom Metazoa; phylum Arthropoda; class Insecta; order Lepidoptera; family Cosmopterigidae; genus Hyposmocoma; species Hyposmocoma kahamanoa. Next base: position 1,645,302 of record NW_020653777.1, read on the forward strand.
AAAAGCTTAAGAGGTTCGCACCTCTTACGTCCGCACCTCTTACGTCCGCACCTCTTACGTCCGCACCTCTTACGTCCGCACGGCCTCTGCTTGAGGGACGGTTAGTCAAACCATTAGGCTACCATATCGAATCATTGAAATATTGTTTTTATTTCAGGAACATCATTTCAAGTTACATCACAATGGAAGTCTTCACATTCGAATTTAGACTATTTAAAATAAATATCTGGAAGTAAGCTTTACTGCACAGCAATAAGGTCGTCACAGGGATTGTTTATATTTAAGTAGATTTAAACGCTTTTCGAATCAAACTATATAATACTATACATTTTATTATAAAAATTATTAGTTTATCTTATTAAATTCACGCATTCAAATGCAATGGTAGACAATAATAATCAATTTATTATCACCACACATTTTTACAATTAATGCAATTTATAATAACTTTTTTTTTGAGGTCCCCTATATTGCTGAAGACGAATCTAGGACCTTAGGTAGATTAGTTTAGACCTGCATTAGTAAGAGATAGGTAGACAGTGGCGACAGAATCTACACCAGTAGTTATTAATTAATTTGAGTCAATTATAAAGTTACCAAAATATTGTTCAAGCGGGACTACACTGGGGGGAACAGCACGGGACGAAAAGTATTGCCAAATTTACTTGCAATAATGGTGCCGTTGTAGTAGTACTTTCGTTTACCGTCCCAATTTATGTAGTTACGCTATAGTGCATTACCGTTGTGGCACGAGCTGCATTTCGACTGCAGTCGGAGGCAGGACAAATTCATTGTTTAAACGACATTGCATGAACTTTCGTACGCCTTAACGTCGTTTGCATAGCAATCGGCAATTATGATCTAGTCACTATGCAATTGCACCAAACAGCATTGCAATTGTTATTTTGCAGTTGCGATGCTGTTCGTGTAAGCACTTAATCCGTCGCCTTACAGTGAAAACTTATAAACCACTTGCTTGAATATATTTATTAAATTAGTATAGCATCAGAAAGCACTATAATTGAATTAAATTAAAATGCTAACTACAAACACAATTAGCGGTTACACTGCGTTTTATAGCCAGCTGCATCGATGCAGTCGCTCGTGTTGAATTATTACTTATTAAAAAAAACGACCTCAATAGGGTGAGGCCAGACGAGCGTAATTTTGTGAGTTGACTTGCGGTTTTTGAGTTGCGCAGTTTGCGCTCGACCGAAATTCGGTTAGAGCGCCAGACGAACGTATTTTATTCAGTTGCTTTTTAAGCGTTTATACCAAAGTGACCCCTTCCCTCACCCCTACGTACACCCGCGCCAGCCCGTCACACGATGCGACCGAAAGTCAGCCGTCATTATGCCCGTGAGTCGGCAGATAACTCATTTTGCGTCGTCGTGTGAATCGGATGTCCTACGATGCAATAAAACCATTCCCGGAAATCAGGAATTCGAAAAAATAATCAAATAATATTTGGTGGTTTTAACAACTCCTTGTAGATATGTATATACATGTATCTATATATGTGGAACACCTTTTTCCCACCTATGATCATAACAACAACTTTTCTTCCATGACATTTTATAAAATATAATAAATTTGAAGGAAAGGGTTTGAGCCATGACCCAGCATGCTGGTCTAGTGCGGGTTGGTGGGTGGGTACCAGAGCCTTGTCTGTTGGATAGCAGGGAGTACCACTTGGTCACGTCTGCAGAATGGATGCCCAAAGATAGAAAACGGCCATGCGGCACGCGAAAGCGTCAATGGAGAGACGAACTAGATGCGCACCTAAAATACTGGACTTCAGTGGCGCAAAACAGAGAGCTGTGGAGAGAGGGGAGAGAGGCCTTTGCCCAGTAGTTGGACAGTACAGGCTTTTAAAAAAATATATAATAATAGTAAATTTACTAAAAATAAACTGTTATTACTTTATACTTTTTATATCTGTATTTGCTAGTAAGTTCAAACTTGTAGGCGTCCTCCCCGACGATCCCCATCTCCGCTCCTGCGTTTTGCATCGGACTGGTATTTATGCTAGCGCTTCCTTTGTTACCGCACAGAGTTACCACCGTTTAAAGCGATCTATTTAAATATTATTATTTGTGTGCGAAAGTAAAATCTGATGGGAGTCATGGAACAAAAGTTGTTGTTTGTGATGTTAGTAATATAGTCCTGAGAGGGTGTTAGTATACATTACAAATAACCATCTATATGTGAAATTTTATAATTCTCCATTTAAACATGAAATATCTATCGACTAATTTCGTTCGTACAATTTTGAAACTCCTTTTAAAGTTGTCATTTTACAGACGTGGCCTTATTAAACAGGGGTGCGTATAATGAATCTATTACAATAAATTTATAGAACAAAATACGGTAAATAAAGTATAACATGGATCAATAAACTCGAGACGATTCTAACTACGCTAATCGCGATATTTAGTACCTATGTTGTACACAAGATATCGCGACGAGTACCAAATAGTTATTTTTGTAACTATAGTCCATTTGTTTAGGTACTTAACTAAATGTAAACAATCTTGAGATGTCTATTTAATGAAATATACATTTATAAAATGATTTTTACTTACCTACAAATACAAAACGCAAATACTTGCTTCATATGAAATTGCATGCGTATTTTTATACCTATTGATTTGTTTCAATAAAAAGATGTGTGATGTGTGTAAACAAATGGACTATAATTTGTTTACATTGACGAACTGCAATTTATCGAAGCTACTTTGATTTCTAGTGATAACGGGATAACAAACAAATCAAATAGATGGCGCTTATTGCAGATTTTTATTGATAATATTCTTTTGTTTTGTTTAGGATTAGCGCCATCTATTAGGAAGCGTTAATTTGTAAATTAGTTTGTAATACACAATGCCATCTATTGACATTTGTCAAAGTTCAGAAAATAATTTTAGCTCATGGTCAATGTTTAATAATATTACAAGGAAAGAAACTGAGTAACTTGTATAACAAATTAAAGATGAATTAATTGATATCCACGGCCGTTTGCATAATATCAACTACTTTACCAGATAATAGATCAGCGCCATCTAGATTTAAGACGAAATTTTGATCTTTTTCAGAGCTAAAATCTGTAGTATGAAGATTACCAGTCCTCTAGAGTTATTGGTTCATAGTACTCATAATAATAGATTATAAGATTTTATTAAAACCAATTGTTTACAATTTTTTACAATACTCTTTTACATTATATAATTAAGTAGATATGTGTTACAGTGTGTTTGAGAGATTCTATTTATATATACAGGGAAACGTTACTGATGATAGCAAAATGGAAATGGAATTAAGTCAATTATAGCTAAGAATAAAAAATGGGAAGGACCAAATACGGAAAAAAAACTGGAGGGAAATTTTCATGTTAGTTTTCACTAATTCACCAATTTCATCAAATTCGACAATTTTTATTATTTATATAACCGTTGACGTTTTGTACAAAAAGAGAAAGCACCATTTTGAAAAAAATTTTTTTTATTTTTTCATGACTGTTTTGAAATATTTACGTCCTATTTTAAATTCACCAAAATTTAAGTTTAAAATAGATCATATTAATATTTTAAAACAGCATTTAAAACGTAAAATCTGTTCCCCTGAACCGACGGTATTATTGTCTAATATTAAATCATTTTTCATATTTACTACACTCGAATATTAAAAGATACTAAATAATAATATTCTAGAATTTAAAAAAAACTAGATACAAACTAATCTGAAAATTATCCACCAACTGAGGCTTTTTACTTTTTTTCATTTCAATTGTTATCCATTGGGAATGAAACCGTTATACAAATACTGTCAAAAGAAAAAATAAAATAACGTATTTTCTATATTCAATGTTTTACAAGTTCGATCAGGCGCTCCGATCGTACGCACGCGCACGCTTAGTGCGCCGTATTGTGTGTGCGTAGTGAAATTGACAGTCCGAAAATAAAACTTAGTGAAGATGTCTTGTTTACAACATTAATTTGTCAATTTCTGGCATCTGGCAACTGAACGGCGCGCCGATTGCATTTGTCGGCGGCGGCGCTCATATCTACCATGTGTAACAATCGCGAAATCTAAGAAATCGATTTGTATTGTTAAGATAGAATTTTTTTAGTACTCATTGGTGCTTTTTAGGAATATTATTCTAATTATGTTATGTTTGTTTCTCATACTAGTTAATAAATAAATATTTCCATTGTCTACAAACTTATTTATTAACCCCCTAGAGTTAGTAGAAAGCGACCAAGGAAAATTATTTATTTGCTACACAATACTTACAAGAAAAGTTAAAAAATTAGGTCAAAACAAAACTAAAAATTTTTATTTTTAAACTAACACTAGCTTAAGTACTTTTTATTAACAAATATTATGGATCACGTTGTCTGAGAATAAAATTATTATTATTATTAAAAACAAATTTTGATTATACTAAATAATAGGTATTAAGTAGCAATAGAGCTCCTTGTGAAAGAGTTCATCCAGACTAGTACTGCCACCTTGCCTATTTCTGCCGCCAAGCAGTAATGTCAGTATTACTGTGTTCCGGTTTGAAGGGTGAAATTACGTGCTGGTGAAATTAGGGCACATGGGACTCGTCAACTTGTCTCAGGGTGACATAAAAAAAAACTTCAAGCCTAATAGTGTAGCGAGGGCCCTCTCACTTGCAAACTTAGTTTAAACAGCGTTATTTGTAAAATTCTTACAACCTCGTTACGCCTACTTAATTTTTGATATTATTTTGTTTCTATATAGTTTTTTTTCACAAAATTCTGGGAGCATAATATTATTTACCCGCGACACAGGGTTTTCCCTAGTGCGGGGCTATGTTGAGTGTGTGCGTTATTATTATTAGTAAAAAAATACGGATGTTTATTAAAAACAGAAAATTACAAAAAAAATTGTTGGCATAGTGTTCATCGGAGATATTGTTTTCTTCCATGACTTTTTACAAGACAATATACATTTACCAAAAATGAAAAGATTTTGTTAAAAATAAACTGTTTGTTAATAAATTTCTTTGAATATATTCTCCAAACTAGTAACATTTACGTGTGAGTGGATTCAGTGATTACCCTCTGTAAAATCCTCTGTGTGTTAGTCATTTAGTAAAAGTTCTAAAACAATTGTAGAAACCAATCTTTCTACTTGTAAAAAGATAAAACAAAATAATAACATAATGTGTGCGTACTCAGTTCTCACAGAGGGCCAGTCAGATCTACAAAAGTATTAAGGTTACATATAATATTATTGTACTAGTTTTTAGTAAAAGTTTAGTTAAACTATCGTTTTAAATTACAGATCGATTAGTGCCTTTTTCAATTTTTTACAAATACTTTCTTAAGCTCACTCAATCCGCGTTTTTAAAAGGAACGATTTCTTAAGAACCAAGTAAGTGAATTAAATTTCGTTTATATCTAGATTTAGTAAAAGTTACATATGAATTTGTAAAATATAAAACAAGCCACTAATGTGAAACGTTTTTGAATAATAATTATTTTTAAGTGCTCACTCAATCCTCCAATTTCTGGAAAGTAACAAACGTCAATATGTTTGGATTTGTAAGTATTACAGAGATTATAATTGGCAGTTTTAGTATTAATTTACTACTAAATATCTGCCGCACACACAACACATTTTAAACATTTTACAGAGGGTAATCACTCAATCCACACACTCGTGTAACATTTAACTACTGACTTTTACTTTAAAATATTAAATTGCTATAATTATTACGTTATTGTAATATAATGAATGGTCGGAATAGGGTGTTCCAAGTCGCCAAATTTAGTAAGTTCTTTAGACAAAATTTTACAGGAGATCCCAAAAATACAATCAACACCTCACAAGAGCAAACCTAGACAAAAATCTGTTGGCCTTTTCGAATATTATCCTGGCCTTATCTATTGATCAGCGTCAAGAATCAAAATAAGCGTCTGAATAAACGGGGTTATGAGTACGACATTCTTTTGTATGGGATTGGGTATCTGTGCTAGTCATCGAGTATATAACCAGAAATAGAGACGAAATAAGGGCCATCCATCCAGTGGCGGATTTACAGTCTTGGCCGCCCTAGACCTCAGGCCATGCCGCCCCTTTCTCAGCACTCATCATATACTGGTAGACTACATAATGAATTTACTTTATTGGCAACTTTTATAGAAATCAATTCAGAAATTTAATAATTTTAATATTTTTCTAGAACATCGATTTGATTTATCTCTGTTAGGTTCGGGGCGCACGTCAGTAAAGCGCTAAGCCGTCATGATTTTTTCCGACATCTTCAACATTTATTTTATATTATTTATTTAAGGTTATATTAGGCCAACTTACACAAAACCTAAATAAATTATACACTTAATCTAATTCAATCACTCTATCTAATGGTGAACTCTATATCTATGGTGAAAACCGTCAGGTCAGTAGTTTTCGAGTTTATCGCGATCAGACAGACAGACAGACGCAGTAGTGATAATATGTAGTGATTATCACTACATATTATCACTACTCGGAGAGTGCGGGCGGGAAGTGGGGATTGTGACGTTGAGCCACTACCGTGCGCCCGCCCCGCGCTGCTCTCATCTATCACTCACGCGATAATATAGGTTTCGATGGAATAAATCCCTATAGAAATATAGGGATTTATTTAAGGTATAAAAAACCGTGAGAAACCCAGTGAACATGTTTGACTTTTGTCTCCACTGAAATCTGCCGCCCCTAGGCCGCGGCCTATTTATAAATCCAGGACTGCATCCATCCCTGCCAACTCATCAGGCAAATGGGCCTTATATCACACTTTTAAATAACAACTCGCCTTTGCGCTGAAATAGTACAGCGCCAACAACTGTATTCTGTATTTATTGTAATAATAAAGATAATATCTCTAACAATCGGGGCTGCTCCATTCGGTGGTGTGGGAAAAACGCCAAAGCATCTAATTATAAAACGAACGGAATCACATTACATCGGTAATTAAATTTTACAATTTTCGTCAATTATAGCAAAAGTCAAGTTAAACTATTTGAAGTGAAACAATTGACGACACCCGTCAGTTGTTTTGAATTCGAGCTGGCCAACCGGAGCGCAGTTGTCGCAGTAATGATTTGGCAGAATAGTTTTCAAAGAAATTAAATGACATTTCGTCTCTATTTCAGTTATAGTATCTTAGAGGATGGAAAAAAATTCCATAGTCTAAATATAGTGTACTCGATGGTGCTAGTATAGTATAATTATATTATCTCTGGGATATTGATGTTGATATTTTTAAAAATCAGATGACACTAATTTATTATCAGTTTGGGTTTACTGTGCGGCGTTCATGGCCACCGAGGTAGTTGTTGGTGAAGAAATAAAACAATTTATATTAATGTGAACATCGTCTATAATTTTCTGCCTTCAGAGCGTATGTACTCGATTGAACTCAACAACCTTTCGTAGAACTATAATAGGCGAAATTATAATTAAAAATACTTACACCACTATGGAAAATTAAAAAATGCGCTAAAATGGCAATTTTTGTCATTTTTGGTGGTCGCTCCTCAAAATGTCCGAAGTGGCAATTATGACCAAGTGTGAATTGACCTTTAGGGGCCTAGCCAACTGTCTCTTTTTGTTTTTATTGGAAATTGACAATATTAAACGGTACGTAGTTGTATTGTTATTTCAAAAATTAAAGCCCCATAAAATAAAAACAAAGGACAAAACACGAAACTGCCACTTGATGAAAAAAAAACCTTTGCAATATAATATATCGCAACATATATTTGGGCGTATTTTACAATTATCTATTTTACTATTAGAAAAATTTACAAGTCATACATTTTGTATGGTAGATTTTGTAGTTGATCTGACTATATCAACTTGTGATCGTAAACATACATCAAAGAATTAATCATTTAACGGTATTCTTACATAAACATAGTGAACAAAATACATGGTGGAAAAAAATTACATATAACATTTCATACTGTTTTTTTATTATTTCGAAGGTGCAATGGCAGTAAAAGGTGCAAAGTACAGCGTTTTTGAAAACAAATTTGTAGCTATTCTGAACGAATGAAGGAATTAATGATACAAAAGTAGTAAAAGTTCTCGGCACCAATTTTTACTGTCAATGCACTTGTTAGTTCACAAAACTATTTCTGACCAATACCATATCCATTGTTACAACTAGGAACTGAGCCAGCGAAAAAGACGTTACTGAATAAATGTCGCGCGTACTGGTATATTTATAACTTGAAAGACAAGCTGAAGATCAATGTAAAATATCAAATTCAATCGAATTTCGAAAACCAGACTTTATAAACTTAAACCCAGAAAATGGGTTCAAAATTTATAGGAATAGCAATTGAACTCCGAAAGTTAGACTGAATTTTAAGTTACACGGCTTAATGCCAGAGGGTCTCCTACCGTCCGAAACAACTATTGTCAAATAAGTAATAGTAGACCAAATTAAGACGCATGATGCGAATGAAGCTGTCATACTTGACATTGTCTTGTGATTTGGTCGAGTATTAATTATTTAAAAGTAATTGTCTCGGATGGATGTCTGAGGGACAACGTTAGTAAACCCCCTGATACGGAGCTTGCAATGTATACGAATAAATGATAGGAATATACATTAAGGGCGCTTTCAAATTAGACGCTTATAGAAGCGATGCAGTGGCGCGGCTGTCGCGCGTCTGTAGCACTTTAGTAATTTTTAGTGGCTACGAAAGTGGCTTCTAAATATTGTATGAAAATAAGTAGTAGTGCTGAGGTGCTACCGTAGCATTTCTATAAGCGTTTAATTTGAAGATGCCCTAAACGTTTTTTTGTCACGATCAAGCGTGCGCGCACTTACTTCAGTGTATCTTCCTGTAGATTTATGCCTAAACTAATAGTAAAATAGAAAACAATACGCCCAATTACAAAATTGCTTTAAATAAAGACTACGGGCACCATTTTTATACGTAACACGATTTGTAAAATTTAAAAAACTAAAGGCTACGCATTACATATCATTTTATGTATGTATTTAATTCTATGTACTTATTACAATACATAAGGAAAAATGGGATTTTCAAAGTATTGAAATTTGTATGGCTACACGACGACGCCTTAGGGTCAAACCTCAATGTTACAGTGTAATAATAGTGTTCACTGTATAATAAAATACAGGTGGTTGTAATTTTTTATAATAAGTTTATTTTCACAGCCATCGTGTCCTTAACGTAGGAACACGCTAGTGCGTGACTCCAATGTGGAGTCACATAATTATTTAAGCAAAAGAAATGGGTAGTGGGTTATAATTTTTTTATGGAGACTGCTAAAGCGTCTTCCCAATCATACAAATTTCCATAAAAAGCGGCAGTTATACAATTTTCAGTGCACTATAAGACAAAAAAACAGTGTAATTTGCTCGAACAAAATCTCGCACTGTAATATTTGTTACATATGTGAGGTGTCGACTCTCATTGACGGTATATTTTGACAGCAAAAAAAGCAATTACTTGAAAATGTTAAAATTTTAATAATAATTCTCAATCTGCTACAAAATAGGAAACTTAATGCAGCTGTGATTGTGACCGTAGAAGGGAGAGAGGAAGAAGATCAAAAGAACATAATATGCTCACCAAGAACGCTCAATATGATCTACAGAAATATAATTTAAAAATATCTTTTTTCCAAACGTCAGAAAGTCGAATTTGCACTAGATCGTTATAGGTAAAATGCTAAGGTCGCATACGGGCTTATTTCCTTAATGCTCTTAGGTATTTGTAACCATAAAGACAATGTTTTCAAGTAATAAACAATTAGTTTGAAACAGTATACTTAGCGGTGGGGCCTATGGGCACACGGCTGCCCAATCATACAGTCAGTACCGACCCTGTGCGCCATTACAGGTATGTTTTCGTAGCGAGTGAGAGAGTATTACGTAACGTGTATAAACAAGTAATGCAAATTTCTCCATATCTTTCCACACTCGCTGCTAAGAATGTGAGCTATTATTGCCCGCATAGCATGATTCAATTGGCCGCAAAATTGTTATTCAGGAATGTTTACTTCGTTACAGTTGTTTGTTCTCAGAAACTACGATCACCAGATGGTTTATGATCGGGTGTTTTTGTTACACCTGTGTTGTAACAGATGGAAAATAAGTTTATTATATCTGTAGGTGCGCTTTTTATACTTCGCGAGTTTTACAACGTACAAGCTTTGACGACCACCTCACAACGCAATTACAAAATTTAATAAAATCCTAAAACTATGACGTCACTAGACGTTATTTTTATAAAAAGAAAATAGAGCAATTAAAAGTTGATTAAGATGGTGGGTTATTAATATTATAAGTTGTGTCTTTCTTTTTTGGTAAATGACGAAGGCAAAATATTTGATGAAAATAAATCTTATAGCAATAATCTTAACTTTCACGACAAATTAACTGCAGAAAAATTTAAATTGTAATCTAAAAGTAGTGAATTTGAAAAAGTGTTTTTGAAATTTAACGTTTCATTAAATTGTCATTTACTTTGTTAAAGTAAAAATAAAGACGATATGTTACTTAAATGAATTTTCTTACTCAATTAACAATGAAACATATTTAAGGTTTAGACTCCGCCTCTCTGCATGCTACAGCACGGTGTTTTCACGGTGTTTTCACGTTTTGTAGTCACGTAATATACAATTTTGACAGAAAGAAATTATTTACATAGTTCCATTCAGGATTCAGCATGTTACAATATAAATTATTCATTTCCGTCAATGTTGTTACGCCTATTAGTGCTGCATAAACCAGATGTTTAAAGTCGCATTTTTAAATTGGAAACGGCAAACTAATGTCACACAACATGTTTTTGGTTCACTACTCAACGAACTTTCTTAATTAAAGTGATGTTGAATGTTTTTAGATTATTGATGAATCATGAATAATCCATTTACATTTAGTCTATTCGCACTTCTATAATTTTTTTGTTATAAATTTGTAGAATTTTTGAAATGAATTAATGTAATAATTTACATTATAGACCCGAGTGAGTCTATGAAGTCGATTTTATAGGACAAGGCTATTTTTGTTTAATCAAAAACTAGCAACCCATTGACGTCAGCTTACAGCTGTAGTAGCTTATAGCTACGAACCATAGATTGTAAAAGCTTTTGTTATTGTAAATTGTGTTATACCTTCATAATCTTTCGTATTATGTAAAATTTTGTTAATAGATATTAGTGTCGAAGGAGTTGCTATACTCTGACAAATCTGATTAGATTTCAAAATGTAAAGTAAAATTATGTTTAATGTTTTTCTAAGTTATAAATGACAAAAAAAAAATCATTTTCATTTGTATGAACAGTAGTACGGTGCACGAAAAGAGGATCGCCACACTATGTACCACTCCTTTCCTGGGACACAATCGGCGAGTGGCAAGCATTACAGTGTATGCCGTCGATACAAGACGACGGCGACGTAAGAACAGAACACAAAGTGGGGTTGACTCCTTATTTCCCTCCGTCTGACAAAACTACGAAACTTATAATAATAAAAACCCGAAATGATTAGAATGATTAGATACACATCTTACAAATATAGGTTTTTATTCAATTTTATTTATCGGTCACTCTTTCAATTGATATACATTGGCCAAAAAAGTTTTCCCTTACATACGTTTCTTTTTTCGTATGGTATGGTTACTTTTTAAATTCTAGTAATTAGTCTATACCGCAATTTGTATCTTACATTTTGAACGTCCGACTATCGATAATAGGTCTTCTTGAAGCATTAATGAATTTAGTACATTGACATTTAAAAAAACTACCATACCATCCACTTGAAAATAAAAAAAGTCTAAAAATCAAATTAAAAAAGTAATCGACAACTAGACAATATTTTAAAAAAGGATGAAAAGTCTTGAACGAATCCCACCTGCTAGCAACACGCGCGCGCATATTTATAATATCGATTTATTTTTTCAAAACGATTTTCTAATATTTGTACTTAATTAAAATTGTATGGAACACTAACCCCTTCATCTATTCCTTCCTTGATCAATTTCTCTATCACCAGATTTATTTTTCGCCAGATACCCGTTTCACACATAATTTTTAGTCAAGATTTCTAAATTTGAGAAAAAAAACAACCAAATATTTCAACAAATTTGTGGAAAGAGAAATAAATCTATTCTCTTTTAACTCAAGCGAAGCAAGACTTTTATAAATGGTCATTCTCATTCAAATTCATTTCAGTCGTACTCGGCTACTTTGCGACGAATTAATTTGTTTAGACAGCATTCAATAGCGGTATAAAGCAGAATGCTACTAACACTTATGGCACCTTCACGTAAGACGCTTATAGAAGCGCTGCAGTGGCATGACTGTGGCAACCGCGCGTCTACAGTAATTTTTATACCGACTTTCAAAAAAAGGAGGAGGTTCTCAATTCGACAGTATGTTTTTTTGTATGTATGTTACGCGATAACTCCGTTATTTGTGAACCGATTTTGACGATTCTTTTTTTTGTTGGAAAGAGGGTACCTCCATAGTGGTCCCATTTAATTTTGAAGAAAATCATCTACCTCTAAGGGTGGCTGTTCACGCATGAAGATTCATTTTTATATAGCGCATAATTTTATTATAAGGAGCAATTATTTTAATGGTTGATTTTGCTATTCTCCAATTCAAGGCGTTTTACTCTCTCAATATACTTTAGAGTAGTGACAGTCGATTTTTATTATCTCCTGTGTCAAGTCTACCACTATACGAGTGGCGAACTAGGGGATGAATCCGGGTTTGCGCACTTTCCGGAAACAGATTTCAATAAAACTTGGCAAATAGATGTAATTCCACATACTTTTGAGGTCGGTTTTTTTAGTACTCTGTACTGAGATTAAGTCACTAATTGTCAGTACAGTAGCACTGCTGCTGCGGTTTTAAATATTGTATGAAAATTAGTAGTGGCGTGGCTGCAGCGCCACTATGAGCGTGTAATTTGAAGGCGACCTTAGGCTGCTGTATAATGCCCAAAATATCCATTGAATGAGAATGATAGTTAATTTACGTAATAAAAAGTAATAAATCACTAATGAAATGAAGAATACTCATTTACATTATGCTAATTTCCGTGTTCTTATTTCGGTGTAACATTCTCGGCTTAATTAAAATTACATTTTCCAAGAGTAATATATAATTTTATAACTCATAACGTGGCCATTGAACATGTAAATTTAGTCATTGGGCGCCGAGCAAAATTTAAATGTAACATACAATAGGCGTTTACTTGTTTTTAATTTCTTTAGTAGAAAAAATAAAACGACAACATAAAAAAAGGTCCGTGGCACCCTTTATATCCAGACATATATTTTATATCATACATTAAAAAATTAAATATAAAGATAAAAAAAGTAACAGTCTTTTACTATGATTGGGTGTTGAGTATCGCTTTGTTCACTGAACTTAGCATAATGTAAATTGGGCATTATTTTGTACTGCATATAGCCTTATCTATATACCAGCGGGCTATTCACGTAAAGCGAGAAAAGGCCCGGTGGCATTATTGTCTTTCCGACTCAAAATATCACCAAAATGAATACCACTGGGTTATTTTCGCCTTACGCGGCTAGCCAACAGGACATACAATTAATTGGCTGTTAGACATTTAATTGTAAAACGATGAATATAATAATCTACAACTTTCTATATTATTTGCTCTTAATTAATTTCATAGCTAATATACAGAGATCGAAATGGACATAGTATAGTGTATTATGAAATTCATTGAATATTAATTACTCCACTAGTTTGTTATAATTATTAATACAAAGATCAAAGACTAAGAAAAATTCCTTCGATCCGGCTGGACTCGAACCAGCGTCTTCAGCATACCGTGCTGACGCTCTTCCAACTGAGCTACGGAATGAGCCAGACCTAACGATTTTTTTTAAATGCTTGTTACAGATCTTTATTTTTGGTTTAAAGGACTTTTTTACCGTAGCGCCATGTGTAACAAATCTATTTCTCGCAGATATACTGAAATATATTTTCGACACGGTATGGTGAAGACGCTTGTTCGAATCTAGCCTGATTGAACGAATTGTTCTTAGTGTTTAATCTTTATATTAATAATTAGGCGTAGTACATTTTTACCCTAACCTAGAGTGGACAATACCTCCTCGTCTAATATTTCGGAATTGTTTTATATTTTGTTCTATATTTATAAAGTGTAACTAGCTATTACTACAGAAGTGTATTTATAAGAAAGGTTTTGTAATTGTAAGTAAAAAAATATACTATTTTGTTTTTTTTTTTAATAATTCCGTGATTTCAAAGAGAGATGTTATCTACTCTATGTGTATTACTTGACGTTTCGGCTAATATATTGTCTATTTCGATCTCGGCTAATATATGACAGTAGTATAAAGATGAAAACTTGTTTAAGGAAAATTGGAAGTGCTTTATATAAAATCAATATTCATTATTCCCGTACCTAATGGTGATTATGTTATGGTTATATGACAAAGAAAGTATTTTTATACTCGTGTGCCGTAGTCAAATAAACTTGTTCTTTGAAGAACATAATACGACACTGAAAAGGTGAAATGTCTAAGATGCATTTGGACAATATTACAGAAGTAAAGTGATTTTTTTAAGAAAAAAAACAACACTAATTTTATTTGCTATATAGAAAATTAGAAAGTTTCAGCTTTTCCATATCGTCGCCTTAATTTCTCAAACTCGTATCTTATAAAGAGTGATTATTCAGGAGATCGCAAAATTTTCTATTTATTTTAAATTTCTTATCAGTGGTGTTTAATTTGGATGCATTGCTTTAAGAATAGGTAAAAGCCAGTGTGTGAATATGAAGGAAATGTGATGTGAAATCAGCCTGCAACATTTGTATATACAATCTATAATAATAATAACCACACACACTCCTAGCCCCGCACTAGGGAAACCCTGTATAGCGGGTGCCATGGACAGATACATAGACAACCGCAAATTTTACCCAAACCCAAGAGAGAAATAAATGTAGGCCATACAAATATTTCTACCCGCTAGGGAATAGAACCCGGGTCCTCTGCAGGGCAGTCCAGCATGGTAACCGTTCGGCCACGGAGGCATCTGTTTTATGCATTTCAGTAACTTTGTGCTTTATGATACGAGTTTGAGAAACTAAGGCGACGATATAACAAACAGAAATAGTTGTTTTTTTTTATTTCTTAAAAAAATTCTTTAAATTGCTCTTCTGTAGTATTTTCCAAAGGCACGTTATAAGTTTTATCTTTTCAGCGTGGATATAATAAAATTAGTATAGTATGTACGCTTCCTAAGAACTAAAAAAAAAAGAAATATTCAAATGTAATTACCGCGACTATTGCGCGACAAAAAAAAAACATTTCTATATAGATTTCAAGGCTTTCGTGGTTATTCACAAAATTATTGTCACTAATTACAGGTTTCTTACCACGGTATGAGTTCTGTTTTTGACTGTCAACCCGTGACCATGGAGCGTGTAAGCGTTCCGAAAAACCTGGAAAAAACTCATACCGTGGTAAGAAACCAGTGATTAGTGATAAAACAAAAGCATTTCTATCATTTTTTAAATATATTTTTTTAAATCTCAATATTTTCCCTTTATTTCATTTAGTATAATGAAAAAAGGAACGTATTTTACAATACTGCATTGTGTTTAACTGTAAAGGATATGGAGTTATAAAAAGATTTCCTATTTAGCGTTCACCAAGTAATGTAAAAAATGTTAGACTAACTTTTAGACGCTTGATTATTATCAATAACAAGATGAAAAAATCTTATTTAAATAAACTCTAACACATATTCACTAACACTTACATGAGCGTAACAAATGTATTATTGCAAATTTCCTAAATCGTGTAGTAAAGTTTGAATAGATACAACGTCGAAATGTAAAAAAACATCATTTCCGTTAACAAAAGTACATAGACGGATATATACTCATTATTGCTTGCGCATAAGAACAAAAACGGTACGCAGATATTATATTGGTGCACAAGGTTATTTGGATGCAGATAAGCAATAACAACGTTGTAGTTATGAAAAGATGGTATCTAAATATTTTCGCTTTGTTTTTGATAGTTTATTCCATAAATTCCCAAATTTTTTGGCCCACTTACACAAGATAAAAAAATTTCAGCTCCCACCACCACGGAAAATAATTGAAAACACGTATGTTTTATACTAACGTAACACAACAAATCACAAGGAAAAAATATTATATAAGTATTGTGCAGTGAAGTTTAGATAATTGATGTTTTTCTTTTCAAATGCGGTAGGGTCACCCTCTGGACAGCATCAACATCCCCAATGGATTTCGAGGCACTTAGCCCCCCTAGGACTCTTCAGCGCCCACTGGGAGGCGGTATGTACCACTTTGTGGAAACTACGGTTTATTCTAAAATTTACTTATAAAATGAAAACTTTGTACTTATTGTTGTTGTTGGGGCATTATAGTAATAAATCTCAACAAATCATCATAAAGTAAATTTTAGAACAAACTATCAAAAACAAGGAAAAAGTGTTTAGGTGACATTTTCGCAAAACTATGATCATGTTAGTGCACACGTTATTGCTTATCAGTATCCATTTGTAGTAAAATACTAATAACCTCCCAGGACTATATTACTATCATAAACAACAACTTTTGTTCCATGGTTTTTAAATAATTCATTAGATTTTACGTTCATATAAAACTCGATCGCTCTAAACGGTGGTAACTCTGTGCGGTAACAAAAGAAAGCACCAGTCCGATGCTTAACGCAGGAGCGGTAGTAGTGGTCGTCGCGAATTTACTACGAAAAACAGATCTAAAAAGTGTAATCTATTATGTTTTGTAAAAAGTCATAGGACAAAATTTGTTGTACATGATGTTACAATAGCCCTGCAAGGTTGTTAGCATTTTACAGAATAAAAAAATCGGCTTCCATTTCGTTCACATGGCAATGTAAACTGAGCCTCAGTTTTATTATGACACGCCCTTGCAGCAATTTTTACGGCAAACGAGCGAGTGACTGTCACAGACTATCATAGAACGCGAAGCCCGCGATCAACGTGTTCTGAATAAAAAAAACCCTAACTTTTAATGGATATTAATGGAATCAATCACACTTCTTAATTGAATCAATCAGAACATGATTAAATCAATCACTTAATATGCCTGATTTAATCATGCTGTGATTGGTGCAATCAAGAAGTGTTATTTATTCCATTATGATCCATTTTATAAGTATCAGTTCCTTTTTCATGATAAGGCGATAGCGCTATGGTATTAATATATTGGTTTTCAGTTTACTATTGCCGTTGCGTTGATTTTACCATTTACCTGTCAAACGCTTGGAAACTGTAAATTTTTGACAGAATGTAATCAGTAAAAGTATAGTTTAATTATCAACATTGTACTGGAAAGATAATAATACTAAAGACAACGCGCCATCGTTCGCCTATCTCGGTCAAACTACTGATATGACTCATGCAATGAATTTTCAACTTATCACAATTTACGCGCACGTAATTCAGCTGCGTCCAATCAAAAGCTCGTGTGACCGTTTGGCGTGGCACTTGTTGACCTTTGCTAGTCGGAAGTGATGTTTGTACCTTTTGACGATTTAACAATGAACGGTGGGTCACAATTTGAAAGACAACAAACAATATGTCAAAATTCTTCGTTGATAAATTGTACCTTAAGTCATTTACATTTTGAATTTGCAGCGTCAAATAGAGACAGTACAGATTTAACTGTGGCCGAAAGTACGTTCCATGTTGTTATAAGATATAAAGCACTTCTAAAACTCACGGTTGCCCCCCCTCTTCAATCTCCACCCTCACCGATTCCAGGGTCGAGTGTTCCATAGCGTGTCGCGCGTGCGTGTGCGGTCCTACTCGCGCAATTTCAGCGCGTGGTCTTTGATAGCGCCACCATCGCCTTCGGATACGAAGCGTTTACGACCTCTGCAAGGAAAACAGGGTATTGAATACTATTCGTCTATAAGATTCATTGTATTGAACTAAATCTATCAATAAATATTTCTTTTACTTTTTGACCGTCGGCCAGCACGTGGGCGCCTTGGTCAGTAGGTCACGGGTTCAATTCCGTGCAGAACTGTTTGGCTGTTCTGGATAAATATATTTATATTCTGTCTCTCTGCTTCAGTGTAACCTTTTAAAACCTAGCATAAAATTTAACACAACATGCTTTTGCAAAATTTGACACCAGTAACAAAAAATACAATGTGAATTCTAGCACGTAAGTGTTGTGTTCAATAATGGGAATCTCTTTCGGTCGTAGATAGTGGTTTGGCCAGAGCAACGAGATAATTTTTTTTAACAACGCCATCTATATCTTTCACAACGTACTATCAAGATATATAATTGACTTTCATTCAAATCATAGCATTTATGAACCAGTGACGCATGCGCGACCTCAATGATATATTGCAGAACGATATATAAATAGGTTGATTATTTATCCAGCGTCTCCAAGAGTAAGTATCATTTCGCTCCTAAATCACGCATAACAAGTAACCGCGAGAGTAACAAGGCAGTCAGCACACTTGTCGACACGAAATCGGATTGAGATTCAAAAAACAAGCTTTCTATCCATGGATGATATTACATGTAATAAGAGCCAAAAAGACGTTGTGTCTTGTAAGATAAGACAATTTTTTTTTTTTATAACTTGTTTAAAACCTACTTGGTTTTCAGTTGTTAATAATAAACACCCTGGCCTGTTTAAGATGTATTTCTATGTTTGATATGTTTTGACTGTTGTATATTATAATTTCGGAAGCATTCCTGTATTTTCATAACATATTATACGAAAAAAATCTAATTCTGCTCATTTAACATCTAAACACAAAAAAAATGTAAAGGACGCTAAAAAACGAAAAACAAAATGAAACCTCAATTGTTATACAATCGTCATAAAGCTATAACAATTAAATATTTGAACTCTAATTAGTGTAATTGTGATGCCTAAGGTAAGTAAATAAGTGCTTATATTTTATGCATCTTGTTTGTGCATTTTTATTTATATTTGTGCACTCTTATTGCAATGACATAAAGACTGACATGACTAACTCAGCAGATATGTGGTGTCACCATAAGGGCGCGTTCCCATCACCTTGTAACGTTCTATTTATCGTTGGATGCCTGACGCGTTTAGCCTGTTCCCATATCACGACTGTCTATCTTGACTGTGTCGTGGACGTTATTTTTATCGTTGAACGACTGTCGTGTTTAGCTATTTCCACTGGATCGTGACAATTTATCGGTTCGTGGCAGCCGTCTTGTCGTTTGCACGACAGAATCGTTGGATGTACAGCCGGGGGACTAGAGGGGACAGTAGGGAGCAGAACATGCGCAGACAACGATAAATAAAACTTTTTTTTTAAATTATCTATCGTCTCGTTTTTATTGTGACTTTTTATTTATCGTCCGACGACAGTCGTTCTAGCTCTTTCCATTATCTTGACAATCTGTCGTCGTAATGTCGTAAAAATTCGTGAACGACAGTTAACCGTGTTGTACGAAGAACTTCATTCAAATATACAAGCCACGATACTTGAAACTGCACGACTATCTGTCGTCACGTACCCTAAGTCAACAAAGGTGGCGCAACTCACCGCGTAGGCATACGCTTGAGAACGATTTCGCCAAGGCGGAACTTGTGCTGGCAGCGCTCCATGAAGCGGTCCAGCATAATATACGCCAGCGGCACGTCCAGTACTATGTCGTTCATGTCTTCTAGAACGCGGAGAAAGCCCTGAAAAGACAATTTAATATAAAATTGATCCTAATAATTACACATGTACTACATTAGGTATCTATATCAATATAATATTATATTTTTCATTAATTCATTAACTAGAATAAACCTGGTTTATTTAAATAAAAATAAATTTAAAAGCACTTTATTTATTGCATAAAATTGCACAGCATTACAGCAAAATACTAAGGCACTGTGAAATTCATAAATAGACAATTTGTATTAATAATTCACAGAAGACAGACGTTCATTCATCCTCTCACAAAACCTCAAACATTCATCACACTTAAAATGTTATATTTTGGACAGGTATTTTTAAATAAGGTAATCAAGGTATTTGAAATTGCATGCTACATATTTATCGGCAATACAAATTGAAAATCCAAGAATCTTGTCTACTATATTACATCTCATTATATTGATATAACAAATGTGTATTATATTACTCTGCACTAAAGAAAACAATAACTGAACGAGTCTCAGACATAAGTTTTTTTCATATTCGTTTCATCTTTAGGAAACCGAAAGAAACACTTCTCTTTATCCCGTTCAGATGATGATAAACAGCCGTACACAGCACAATTCACGACCATTATAAATAGGAATGTACAACGATGTTATATATTAACGAACAAGTTTCGTAATGAATAAATGAAAACTATATTCAAATATCAAAGCCGTCTTCGCGAGAAAACGGCTCGCCGACAGCCTTGTTGCCGTTCAGTCAATGTGACAGTGAATGGGCGTGGTGCGGTATCTAAAGCTAGGGAGGGGCGGAGTGTCCGTTCTCGTTACTTTTTTGTTCTGTACCCTTAGCACACTATTACTGTAGCTATTGTTCTGTGGTGTGTAACAAAGTAAATTAAAAGTGTGCTTTTGAATTTAGCAGACGTACCCTGTCCATCTGGTCGGGCGAGACGATGAGACAGCGACGCAACTCTGCGAGGAACGTGCACAGCTGCTCCTCCACAGAAGAATTTATTGCCTCCACTGCTAGCAACACCGTCTGCAATAATATTTGATTTATTTATAGGTGATCCCGCTTCCCTCTGTTATATAGGGACCCGTGTTCAGAAGTGTGACGAATGATGATATTATAGTTTATGATGATAATATAGGTTTAAGATATAGATTTAGATTGTAGTCAATTTGATAAAGTAGTCTGTATTTATCTCCTTGCTTTCCTTTGTTTAGTTTTTAAGTACTATTTTGTATTTTGTATAACTTCAAAGCAAGTTATAGAAAAAAGACATTTAAAATAATAATAATAATTTTAATGAAATGATTGGATAGCAGCGAAAAAAAACCTTTTTAATGGCTCCATCGTTTTCGTTCAGTAACTTAGTCTTTTCACCACAGGTGTCAACGTCAAATGTGAAAAAATAATCGGAAAACATTTGCTTTTCTGAAAAATATGATTTTTTCAAAATGGAAATTTCGCCAAAGTTACGAAGTTAGTTTGACTGTTTGAAGAAACAAAAACACTTATTTTAATAAAAATTTCTTTTTCCGTTAAAAAGGCACCTTGGCGACATTTAAACACCACACTTATTAGCACAGAAGATACTAGTCACTTCTTTTCACAGGTTAACTAATTCTACAGCTAAAACAACTATGGTTTTTAAAGGAATTTTACATTTTATGCTGCATAATTACACTATGGTCATAACCTGCGACCTACCTCATACACAAGCTCATGATGAAAATGCGGCACTTCGAGCTCCCGTACGCAACGCATGGCCTCGGCCAGGTCGCCACTTGTCAGGTATTCCTTCAGTAAAAGTTGAATCTGCCTGATGAGTGACTTTACTGGCCTGCAATGTGGAAAAGCAAATCTATTCTGCCGTTCTTTTAATTCTTATCACAAACAATCGCAGTACAGAGTACAAAAAAAAGTCAAAAGTCATTCATCCCCTATTTTGCCACCCTTAGTGATGGAATACTTTGTTTAAATTCGACCCCTTCTATGTAAAGTATCGTATGTCAAAATTGCCAAGTTTACAGGGGAGCGTTTTAAAGTTTTGAATTCACTGAAATGCGCATAACCGCGGCTGTATACTATGCGAATCGGAACTGATGTGAATCGAACTACGTATGCTGTTAAGGTTGGTATTTATTGTGATAGGTCTTAATAGTCAACATCTGCAGATCATTGGTGTTTTGTAAAAATTGTGGAAAAATTGTAAAGCGATATAAATTGTATTTAATGTTTTTGTACCTGATTCCACCGCCGACTCCCCAGATGTTATCGAGCCGCACGAGCCCTTGCTTCATAGACAATAGCGTCTCCGCGCGGTGGATAGCTTGTCTGCAACAAACAATGTCCAATTAACATTAACGGACGAATTGGAATTTAGAACACTACAGAATACACCCCAAACAAATATACACTCTAGACTACAATTGAGACCCTGTACGAACTTTCGTTCTCCGTCTGAAACGATTACTGTCAAATAATTAATAATCGACTGACGTCTTTTAGAAGCATGATGGGAATGAAGCTTCTTCATACTTGACATTGTCTTTTCAAATGGTCGAGTGTTACTTATTTGACTGTAATTGTTTCGGACGGATATCGGTTGGGGAAGAGAGAATAGACTCCCTGACCATAAATAAATGCTCTAGTTCTACCGAATCACTTGGCAGTCGGGTTGAGCTCAGACTTCATCTTGCTTTTAGTGTACATGAACCTAAAAAAGTACATGAAGTCTTAGACTTATAAATAAAAGTCTGCTTTAGACCTAATATACACCTCAGACTGGCAATATACACACTACACCAAACTCACAAGCCAGGCGGACAAAAGTTTTCTGCTGTAGGTATAAGCTGTACCCTGCTTTGCGACTGTATGAACCACAGCTACAGACTAACATCCACAGGCCTTCAAATATATAATACACTATGCTAATATACACAAGCCTCACAGATATATACCTCCGACTTACAATTATACACTATAGACCAGACTCACTTTGCAGGTGGATTCAGCTCCATCTCGTTTTGCGTCTGCACGAATCGCGGCGGCAGGCAATCATCGGCGACGCATCGCGCGATGAAATTGGACAGCAGGATCGGCGCATCGGGTGTGTCCAACATTAAATCTGGCAGTTTTTCTAGTAACCGCTCAAACGCTGAGGACAAATTATATATATGTTTTTGTTTCCAACAAAATAATGTGTTTGTATAAGTGCTAACAAAATTATCTAAAAGTATTTTGAATTTCAAACCCTATACAAAGATCTGCAATAAACATACGTGCATATTAGCACCCTTACCCTTCAAAACCGGAACGCATTAATGCTCACATTATTGTTTGGCAGCAGAAATATTTAAATAAATAAATAAAATACTTTTATTTCGGACAACAAGTTACATATTTTGTTAGTAATAATAATAATAAAAAAAAAAGAGCTTATAAACTAGTGATTTAAGGTGGCAGTACTTCCCTGGACGAACTCTTTCACAATGATTAAATTAATTCCGGGGCACTACCAAATGAGAACCAACTTAGAAAAATTAATTTCTCAAATTGGTCCTACAATGCAAACCGTTGGGCCACAAATGGTGATTGGACATTTTGCGAATTGGACGTACAGCGTCTGAATACATAATGAGACTTACCCAATGCAATGTCATTGGCGGAGAAGACCCTGCCGTACAGGTCTGAGATAAGGACGGAGGCCATTTCGCAGTGCGACGGCTTATGGTCCAATGCTATTTCTATAATTGTTTCGCATACCTGTGAACCAAAAATGTAGGTATATATTTATTTGTTTTTCTTTATTTACGAGCTTTGTTCCCTTCGGTGTAACGCGCTCCAAGTTCTAACACTCTCGTATACTGGTAGGACTCCGCCAGTGGCGTGACAATAATAATGAATTTATTTGAGACAACATTTAAAATATCAATTCTAATATTACTAGAGCTATAGGGTAGTATCCTCGCCGCTGATTTTTTGTTTTAATTTTATTTTATTGGTTCTCTAAGAATTAAACCATAAAACATATAGTTAATTTAATTTATTCAATTTTACGAAATTTCCTAAATCAAGATTCAACACTGTCACTGTTATGCGGAACCAACCATTTGATCTTGTATTTAAATAAATATAATTTATGTGAAAGGACAATGGCAAAATCCCAGATAAATTTTAGTTGACAATCTGTATGCGTCTGTTTAAGAAAAATATGTGAAAATATAGAGTTGAAATGCCTGAACAAATTTTGTTTTGGGTTTACTATTCTGAGAAATCTGGAATTAAAGATATTCCAGTTTTAAGTTTTGGAGGTTATGTGTTACGTAATTGAATAAAATATATTCGGTGTATTATTATATCAAAATAAACTAAAGAAGCCTTAAAAATTAATAGAAGCTGAATGGTGTCGTGGGTTTGTGACGTGACGAAAGTTCATAGGAAATAATTTTTTAAACTGATATGGTCAAAAGGTATGATGTTAAGCCATAACAAAAGTTTTCCACACCTCAGACTTTCTCGATTGCACTGGTAACTCGTGCACAAATATTTTTTTTGTGAAACGTGCCATCTATCTCCGATTTCGAGATTTTTTATCAGTTTTACCATTTTCTCGCGTGGCTTTTTGGAGAAGGAATTATCTACTTTATTTTTTATCATGAAATAGTTTTACAAATCGGTCGGATCAGTAAATTGATAGTACGTGAACACGCGTAGGTATTGTAAGTCTTTTTTTTGGCGGCTAGATGTCGCTCAACGTTAAGAAACTGACAGTTGTACATATCAGTCCGGTTACATACTAATTAGTCATTAGAGTTTCTTTTAAATACGATTTTATTTCCAGACTTAGACAGGCCGCTATTATATTTTGAAAAATGTAATGAATTTATTTTATTCAAACTTGCAATTAAGATATTTGAAGACGCTAACGAATTATTTTAACTATGATTTTGGCCATTGTTCTTTATAAAGCGAGAGCAAAAATATGTAACTATCTCCATTGTGATGACTTTACCAATTAAAACTTCCAGTGGTAGTTGAGATATCAACGAATTTCAATAGGTTCACGTGACTTGATGGAAGCATTAAAAGACAATGAATTGAATACCCTATCTCTATTTCGTCTATAGAGACAATAGATGATTGTCGGAACGATCCGTACCTGTTGTAAAAGCCAATATATGAAGATAAGGGTCTCACCAGATGGCTGCGCTTGCCCAAGACGAATTCGAGGAAGTCCTCAGCCGCCGCGTTTGTGTCTCCATGCTCGAAGTACTCGAGGATTATTGGCTCAGCTTTGCGCTAAAATAAAAACATACGTGATTAAATGTTTGTCATGGAAAAACGTAATCGTAGCCTATGATTGAATACTATCTAACAATGCTATCGTGTCAATACAGTGTTTTGTAATTCCATAACAACAAGAATCTTTCGACTGCTGTCAAGGGAAGAGATGTATTCGTTTTTCAAAAAATAGATTATGTTCCAAAGTAAAATTACAATGGCTAGATCATTGACCTAGGTCAATGGACTAGATAGATTTTTTCGTATCTAATCATTGACTTACAAATAAATGGACGACGGGTCTAATACAAAAACCACGAAAAAAATGTCCCAAGTCAACCTATTCGAAATTTAAATTAAAGTAATGTCATCGCAGTATCGCGCTGTCAATCGAACAAATGAAGACTAAAGCGGAGTTTGGCGCTCTGTATACGATTTTAGCGCCTTACAAGTGCGGACACTTTTTAGCGCGGACCCGACGTCCATATAATTGTAAGTCAATGTATCTAATGTACAACAACGTAAGATAAATATAACATTTTATGTTATTAACCTCAAAAATTACAAAAAAAAACGGAAAATCTTCGCTGTTCCCTGTTTTTGATATTACAGTGTTTTGGTTTGACACGGCAGAATATAGTAATAACAAAAAGCCCACATAACAAGATATCTAATACATTTTTGTATACAAACCTACATGAAGAACGATTTGAATGTATATTGAACAAATGGAACGCCTGACTGTTTTCAATTCATAATTATGAATCAAACTTCATCTTCTACAAAAATAAATGTAGACAATAAAGTTCAATTAATAATTATGAATTAAACTTCAACTTCTACATGACAAAGTAACGTTTATTTACATAATAAAATTTAAAATAAGAAGCAGAAAACACTTTATGATAAATTATATAACAATAAATAAATAATATAGGACATAATATTATACTACATAATTAAAACTTTTTTATAAAAAAGACCTCAAAACTTCGTGGAATTACATCTATTTCATAAGGTTTATTGAAATCGATTACCGTTACCACCCTTGGAGGTAGAATATTTCCTCCAAATTTAAATTAGACCAAATACTGCAGTGCCATCTATCATATATAATATGCTGTGAATAAAAATGAAAAGAAATCGTACGATATCTAATCGAATCGGTCGACAGCTGAGTTATCGTTAGGTTCTGAATTGACGCCCAGGTTCGATTCTCGGGCCACTAGAAATATTTCTAACGTCTACATTTATTTATTTCGTGAGTTTGGGTATAATTTGTGGTTGTCTATGTATGTGTCCATAGCGACCGCGATGCAGGGTTTCCCCAGTGCGGGGTCATGAGTGTGTGCGTTTTTACCATTACTAATTGAAAAAAAAAAAAAACTTCAAGGATGAAGTTTCTGAAGTTTTTTTTAACCATGTTCCGTTTAATTTCAATTACGCGTAATATATTGCCAAGTCACGTCAGATGTGATCGAGTTGTGAGAGGATTAGACAAGTTAACAATGCACAGGTGCAAGCGACAAAGGTAGATTGTCTCGCCTGTGTGGTAACTTGTACTAAGTTATATTACTGCTTTATGATAAGAAACTGATAACTCAGTATGACGTTGAAAATAATAATGGTGCGCGAATTGATTATGACTGCTGTTTTTGTTTTATACAGGGTTTTCCCAGTGCGGGGCTATGAGTGTGTGGGTAACCTATCACAAACTCGAATTTTTTTTTCCGAAATAACGTTTGTTCGAATTTTCATTACCTACACCGAAAACCGAATAGTAACGAAACAGTTGTTCTTTCAGGATTAGTTGCATGTTTATCGCAATGACACGATTAGGTTAAGTTAGGGTTAAAAGAAAAACATATTCCTCTCAAAATTACTTTCGAGGTTATGAAATTTCGACCAAACGTTATTTCTGGAAAATGTCACTTCGGAGTACTGATAGGTAACCGAGTGCGTGTGTTGTTATCATTACTAATTGAAAAAAAAAATCATGCCGGGATTTTGAGTTCATGAGAGACAAGTTAGCTTACCATAACACACACACAGAACATAACCCCGCACTAGGGAAAACCTGTATCGCGGGTGCTATGGACACACACATAGACAACCACAAATTACACCCAAACTCACGAGCGAAATAAATGTCGGCAATACAAATATTTCTCCCGGTCCGGGAACCGAACCTAGGACCATGGCGTGGCAGTCCGGCGTCGTAACCGTTCGGCGACAGACGCAGTGATGCATGATAGTTATATTACTTAATTATAATAAATGAAAGTTAATAATACTTATAAGGAGAATTATCCTCCTTACGCGATGTACACGGGCATCAAAATATGCATAATTATGAGAAGTGATTCAGACTCACACAAATTATGCCCATGACGACGTAAACGCCCAGTGTACATTATAAAGACAATTATACTTTTTTATTAAAAAAAAATAATCTCAAGTTTGCTTATCCGTTTTCGCTGTGTTCGTTGCTTTATATACGTAGCTGTTAGTTTCCCTAAAACGAGAGTACAGGGGCCTTGGGGTCTACTAGCGTTCTCCGTCCGACATCCGTCCGAAACAATTACTGCCAAATAAGCAATACTTGACCAAATGAAAAGACGCGTGATGCGAATGAAGCTTCATACTGGATACTTGTCTTTTAATTTGGCGAATATTACTTGTTTGACAGTAATTGTTTCGGACGGAGATCGAGAGTAGACCCCCTGATACAGATCGAACGTCGTACGCAAACGCTCTTAGGGGTAGAATATTTTCTTCAAATTTGAACGATGACAAAACAAATCATCGAAATCAGTTCACTAATTTCCGTGTAATCGTGTAGCATACGTACAAAAAAAAATTGAGAACCTTCTCCTTTTTTGAAGTCGGTTTAAAATAACACATATACACAGGCATAGGCTTCAAACTTATAACTCCTCACTTTTTGTGTCGAGAGTAAACAATAATTGCGGTTTATACAATATGTAAGAATAGACTAAAAAGACAAGTAAGTCTGCCCCAGTAAACTAAAAGCCGCGTCTGTCGGCTTGCCGGCGAACAAAAATAAACAGTATTACGAAACAAGACGTGGGTTTAGGCACAGTTATGCTATAATTAACAGGTTTTGTTTTCGTGAATTGCTTTCCTGACATTTTGCTTTCACCCATATACACAGGACCAGCTATCTGCAGAATACTTGTATCCAGCCATCTTTAACGTCAGGCTGCTAGACACGTCTCTTTTAATCTGCAGTTATGGGCTCCAAATTAAAAAATATAATACGCACTTAACAACTAACATAGTATTATCTCAAAAACTGCGTGATATTATATTTTATCACAAAATTGCGATATATTAATGTTAGCTTACCTAATCGATTCGGTATAGGAATACAAATTCAAAATAATCTTTATTTCATAGGTAAGCATTATTACACTTGAAATCGTCACAATGGTTAAACTCTACCGCTCATTCGTAAGGCAGATTCCCCTGAGAAGAATGAGCAAGAAACTCTAGGGGTTGCTCTTTGTAAATAACATTTGTACGCATTCAACATTTACAATATATATTTTTTTTTATTTGAAACATCAGAGATCGAGACTACCTCCATTAGCTAAACGGGTTACTACATCCAAGTACACAGAAGTTGTATAATAACCTTTAGTATAAAGTTTTTGTTTCACTATAGTTTTAAACCTCGTGAAAGGCAAATTTTGTATATCAACCGGAATCTTGTTATAGAAGCGCATACATTGCCCCTTAAATGATTTTTTGACTTTGTGAAGACGACTATCAAGAAAAGCTAGTTTATTTTTATTCCCCGTATTAATGTTATGTCTCTCACTATTTTTCATAAACAAATTACTATTCCTTTTACACAAAACATTCTATTGATATCGGCGGCATTACCCCAAAGCAAAATGCCGTATGGCATTAGACTGTGAAAGTAGTAAAGAACCAGGGAATAACCGCTGCAGGTAATTAACATATTATTTTTATTTTTTATTTTTATTATCACGAACCCGTCCGATGGCTTTCGCCGTCACCCTCACTGTTGTCATCTTTTTTTTTTTTCAAAATTCCCCATCCTAACGAAATGGACAACTAATTTTCCAAATTTAATAATTATTGTAAGTCGTGATAAGTATTTTAAGTAAATAATAGATTAAACAATAGTTTTTGCTAACGTTTATAATTTATCTCCAAAATTTCCCTATATTTATATGTCATTCGTATACGATTTATTATTATTATATATTATTTATTAATAGATAATATTAATATAACTCAAAGCAATCTTGTGATAATACTATGTTAGTTGTCATGTCCGAATAAACGGAAATTCTATTTCCTACCGAAACGCAGCCAATTTTTCTGTCGCAGTTCTGAACATTTCTTGTAATCAGCCCTTTTATACGTCCCACTGCTGGGCACAGGTCTCCTCAGTCAGGTCAGTCGAAGATTGTGGACCTTCATCGACGTGCAGGTCTCATCACGATGTTTTCGGTCATTCTCGGACTAGTGTTGACCACCTAATTTCCGTGGCATTTTTTTATTATTTAATCGTCAAATGATAAAAGATGAAACCTGCACGTTGAAGAAGGTTCACAACCCTCGGAAAACGTGTGACGTCCCCAACCCGCATTGGGCCAGCGTGGCGGACTATGGCCTAAGCCCTCGTCTGAAAGGAGACCATTCTGTATTTATTGTAACAAAGATAATCCCTAACTACGGAGGGCTGTTCCATTCAGTGGTGTGGGAAAAACAACAAAACATCTAATTACAAAACAAACGGAATCAAATTCTCTACTATTTCAAAAAAACTTTCTACTATTTCATATTTAACATGATTTAAATTTTTAATTTGGATTGTATTTTGCTGCAATTTTACCAATACTATTGTTACTAATTTTTTCTTTTAAATTTTTAATTTTTACTATTCTTACTTTTAACCCTAAAGTCACTTTGTCACGTCATGCTATTTTTTCTGTGATATCCTATAATTGGCAACACTTGTTGGTCATGTAAATTAGTTTTTAAGTTCAATAATGTAAGCTGTTGTGTAAGATGTCCTTTATAAATTAATAAATAAATGTCGCTCTCAGCAAAGTCGTAGAGGCCATTTACCCGATATACTTTACCACACATAACCCTACACAGCGTACTTCATAGATCAATAAAAAAAAAATATTTTAGTTATTAATCAAAATTACATCTTGCGTGAATTTTGGAACAGCCTTTATAATTTATAATATGAGTGATATGAGTGAGGAGATACAAACTAACATTATCAATAATAGACGACAAAACGACAAAACTGACCCCCATTCATTCGCATTGCAAAAGTCGCACGCTGTGAACGACCGATGTGATTGTTATGCGTGTCGCGACTCAGTATTGGCGCTCGTTTGCTATTTAATGAACAAACAACTGCACTGTAGACCTTTGCTTTTTTTATTTTATCAACTAACAGATGCAGTGCCACTACATCCATCACTCTGGGACAAATCCCATGTGCCTGTACTTTCATCAGTAAGCAGTACATCATTATTATAGAAAATTTGGAGTTTCTTTATGATATCAAGAGACAGAATGAAAAAGTCGTGCACCTAGTGGTAAGCGACACATCTATCCATGACAGTTGCAGTGTCACTCAGAGCTTTAAATCGCAACGATTTCAGGGACACTACCACTGCGCACGCCACCCCGACACATACTGTTATGTGATTATTCAGGAGACGGCAAAACTTTCTATTTATTTTAAAGTTCTTATCAAAGGCAGTGTGTGAATATGAAGAAAATGTGATGTGAAATCAGCCTGCAAAATATGTACATATAATCTATTTTTCGTATTTCAGTAAGTTTGTGCTTTAAGATACGGGTTTGAGAAAGTATGTCGATGATAAGTTACCAAGTCCCATGTGCCTGTAATTTACCAACACTCTTACCCATCCAAACCGGAACGCAGTAATGCTCACATTACTACTTGACGGCAGAAATAGGTAAGGTGGCAGTATTTCCCTGCCCTTCGGTATAATCGGTCTACTTTCCCGATCGGTCCACTTTCCCTATTCGTCTACTTTCCCGATCGGTCCACTTGTTTTTCCCGATTCGTCCATTTCCCATTTCGTCTACTTTTCAAATCGGTCTACTTTCCCGACCGGTCCACGTGACCAAATGATCCACCTTTTAAGCAAGTAAATTAATAATATTTTACACAAAAAATAACCGTTTTACAAATTTTCAAAGGCAGTTTTTAAACGAGTACATTTTTTATATTTTTGATAATGATGGCCGCTTTACGTTAAAAATTATTTGAAAAAACAAAATCAAGTAGAGAGTTTTTAACCGACTTCAAAAAAAGGATGAGGTTCTCAATTCAACTGTATTTTTTTGTACTCCAGTTATTTGTGAACCGATTTTGACGGTTTTTTTTGTTGGACAGAGTCAGTAGGTAGTGGTCCCATTTAAATTTGAAAAAAATATTCCATCTCCAAGGGTGGCAAACCAGGGGGTGAATCCGGTTTCGCGCACTTTCCGGTAACCGATTTCAATAAAACTGTGAAAATAGATAAGTAATTCCACAAACTTTTGAGGTCGGGGTTTTTAGTACTCTGTACTGAGATTGTCTGGGTAGACGCATCATTAAAGTAGACCGATCGGGAAAGTAGACTAATTGTACCGAAGGGCTTCCCTCGACGTACTCTTTCACAAGGAGCTCTACTGCTACTAAAAACTATGTAAATGAGTACAATGCTCCGCAAGACGTCTTATCCCTACTACTACAGTATTATTATGGCTTAATATTACGCCTTTTACATCTACACTTGAGATACAAACGACCTTCATTATATGTACTTAAAAAACCTAGAACATTCTCGCTCTTTTTATAAGTTGCAACACAGCATGTACGCGTTGTATATTATATACGATATACTACGCTGTGTACATATTTACAACGTATCTAGTGAGCGAGACACACACAAAGGGCATTGACCCGAAATATTGTAGTGTGGTGTCAGTGTAAGCGGGAAACATAGCGGTAGTTTTACAGCAACAAAATTGTAACACATTATATTGGAATTTTACTCATAATTATTATTATATAATGCGAGTACTATGACTCTAGTCGATTAGACTCACGTTTTACGGAAAGGACTGAATTTAGATGGAACGATTTTAAAACAAAAGTAAGACCAAAGTAAAGTCGGATAGATTGTGTGAAAAATTAAGTGTATGAAGTTACCCAACAAATATTATTTAGAACGAGCTTAGAGTTTCTTATTCAATCATCCGAGGATAAATGGAGTGTTGAAGTACACACATCAAAAAAAGTTTGCGATCACTTCGAAAAACTGAAATCTTTTTTGTTACTGTAGATTATATTATGATTTTTTCTTCTTTTTAGATTCTTTATTTAAAAATAAATTAGAACATAAAACAATGACCCCGTTCAATTGTTTTTTCATATAAAAAGGCTTTCAGTCCTAGCTTACGCTCATTCAGAAATCTGATTTAGTCAATTATAAGCGATTCAAGATATTTTTCGCGGAAAGTTGTGATTGAAAAAATGCCAAGAGGATTATCAGAGGTTTTACGAGCTAGAATAGTAACTTTGAGGGAAGAAGGATACACCACGAGAGTAATAGCACGCAGACTTGCTATATCCCAATCCTGTGTCGTGGCTACGTTGCAGAGGTATCACGGAATGGGGAATTTAGCTGACCGACCCCGCAGCGGTCGCCCAACTGTTTTGACAGCTGCCCAAAAGCGCTATATTAGATTGCTGGCAGCCCGTGATCCAACAATCAACGCCACTAAAATAAAAGCAGAAGTCAGGGCCGCCTCTGGGCTTGAAGTTAGCACGCAGACCGTTCGCAATTGCTTGCACCAGGCTGGATTACGAGCACGGAGGTCTTGGCGAGCTCCGCTCAATTCACGGCAACGTCAACAACGAAGATTGCAGTGGGCTAGACTTCGGCAAAATGAAGAAGGTGAGGACGAAAACATTTGGCAAAACTGTCTCTTCGTTGACGAATCCCGAATCAGCACTCATCCAGATAACCGACGTGTCCGTGTCTGGAGAAGACCAGGCGACCGTGAAAGACAAAGAACTGCCACTGGAACAGTTCAGCAAGGCGGAAAATCGGTGTCCTTTTGGGGTGGCATTATGATTGGAGCTAGAACGCCTTTGATCCCGTATCGGGGCTTCATGACAGCAGACATGTACAAAGCAGTTGCTATTGATGATATCGTCAGACCATTCCGAGTAAACCATGGGCACCAATTTGTACTGGTCGATGATAATGCGCCCGCACATCGAGCTCAACGAGTCAATCCTGCTCTTCAAGAATACGATATCACACGATTAGACTGGCCTGCCGGCTCGCCCGACTTAAACCCAATAGAGCACGCGTGGGATGCTCTTAAACGAGCAGTATGGAACCGTGAGCCACGTCCCCAGACAGTTCCAGAGCTCAGGGAAGCCGCTATTGAAGAATGGGATAGGTTACCCCAGGAAATGCTGGATAACTTGATCCTCAGCATGCCCAGGAGGATCTTCGCATGTATTCGAGCCAGGGGAGGAGTTATTTTATATTGAATTCACACCTTTTAATAATAAATTGTTGTTTAAGTTTAATTAAACAGTCTTTTTCTTTCTATGAAATTTCTATCACTACTACATTATGATTAATGGCTCAATTTTTTAAAATAAATAATAAAAAATAGTTTTATATTTTAATTTCAAACAGGGTATTCCTATTTAAAGAAAGCATACAACATAGATTTTTTCTTGATAAAGTTAAATTTAAAGAATTATAGGAGCTTATGCTATTGATCGCAAACTTTTTTTGATGTGTGTATGTTTGTTTGCCTATGAAATAATGTACATTTCAATTTGAACAACCACATGTGTAATAGTATCCTTAATAGTACCTTATTTATATAGTAGATTATTTATGATACAGTAATGTGAAAAAATTTTTAATAATTGTATAACAACATTTTAAACTGTTTGACTTTTGATGGCCTTAATTTATCATACAAACTGTGTGCAAAATACACTGGTAAAGTAGGGTTATGAAATATAGTACTGCAATATTAATGCAATGTAATCCTATTCTTGGAAAATAAAAAAGTATTCATCTTCCTGTACAAAATAAGAACTAATGGTTATCTTGTCACCAATTTAAACATAATATTTTGTTTTAATGCTATAAACACAAACACACATATACATGACAAGTCAATCCTCCCAGAATCGATCCTGGAAATATTAAAAAAATGTCTACATTACGGATCAGTACAAACTTATAATAAAATATCCAATAATATAAAAAAATAGCCAAAAACAGTTTATTCACCTCCAATCTGAAGGCACTTTTAATAAAAAAGCATACTACTCTGTCTCAGAGTTCATGCACGATAACGAGTAATATAAAGTACCCTGCTCGTAACCAAGTAGTTTTTTAACACACACTATCTTAATTATTGGAAATAGGTTTTAAGAGTAAATAATGTTATATAAGGCTAACTAGAATTAAGTATATTTTGCTGTGCCCTGACAGTGTCCACGTGGTTCTAAAATGTCATGTAACAACTATTTTTGTACCATTGTTGCAATAAAAGTCATTTCACTTGCAGACTAACAACGAATCAAGCTTTTATACTATTGAAATACCGAATAACGCTATCCGCTTACAGTAAATACAGTATAGAAGTACATATCTACTATGTATATCTGCTCGCGCTGATACTGGCACCGCACCCTATTTTCGCGTAGGCTCACAAGTTTATGCAACGTTTGTATCAATAAGGTTATGGAACGAGGTCTGTGCGATACCAAGGCTTTGCTTAGATACGACGCGAAACCTTCTGATTAATTGGAGATAGTCTTTGAAGTGCGGCTCACGAAATTTTAAGTGAATTCCAACTGCACCGCAATTACAAAATTTGAAATTGGAATCCAGTCAATTGCAAGCGGCAAGTGCTGCCGACGTGCAGTTGCAGAAAACGCAATCGGTATGTTTATTCGCCATCTGCATTGCTTACTGCATTACAAAATTCGACAGCTAAAAGTTGACCCATATAACTAAGGACCGCGTTTACATTAGTGAGTGGACTTATTAAATCCATGTATACATGTTACACCTGGTTTAGTCTGTCGAAGTGCATGTGAGTGAATGTATAACCTATACCTATACCTTCCATATTGTAAGAATAGTGTTTGACTCAACACTGTGAAACTATACTTAAACTATATACTTAATCAATGTCTAATGAACGGATACAAATTATCAGCGCATTTTAATCGTAAGAATTATCGAGATGGGGGTGTATGTATACTAACAAAAGAGAAATAAAATGTGATAAAAGAAAAGATATAGCAGGTTTGTCGGTGGAATATATTCTCCAGATATGTGGATTAGAAATTGAATGCCAAAATACATTAATTATATGTCTGCATTGGAACGAACGTGAAACAAAACTTTTCTATGAAACTCTTATAGGTTTATTCGAACAATTAAAAAAAGACAAAATTCTAAAAATTTTGTAATTAGAGGAAACTTTAATATTAACATGCTTGAAATCTCAAATAATTCCCTTGAACTAAAAAACATTATGGTTGGTTACAATTTTTACCAAAAAAATTGTGGACCAACACGAACAACTCAGAACACAAACACATGCATAGATTTAATATTTGAAAATTTTAAAGAGATTACCACAGAAGTGAAGGACTTATCGGACTATAAAGGAATGATTCTAAAAATAAACTCAAATATAAAAAATCACGAACAAAACATAAACATGATAACTAAACGAATATTTTCTAATCACAATATTAATAGATTTAAACAGAAACTACAAGAAATTAACTGGCACGCGCTCTCTACGGAACAAAATGACATAAATATAAACTATAAAATGTTCAGTAAGATTCTACATAACCTGTTTTGCACATATATACCTCTGAAAACCATAAGAATAAAAAAAAAATTTAAAAAAAAATATTATGTATATATATGTACATATATATAAACTTTGCGGGTAAATAATATAAATATTTTAATTAATTTACTCCATTGACCATATAACGAACAGTATAACAATTATAATCATTGCCAAATTTTGTTTTGTTCATTGTGTAAATGTTTAAACTTGCAAATTAAAAAATATAATTGCAAACTAAATAAAAATTAAATAACTAAATACTTGCCCAGAAGTGGAAGCTTTGGAGCTGAAGCTGAGAGACCGCACCTTAGGTGGTATAGCTTTTTAATATATGCTTTACAAATTCCCGGATGCGTTTTACAAAATGCTTTACAACTGGCAAAAATCATGTGGGCCCTCAGTCCACACACACATAATTGTTTTGGATTGATGTCGGTCCGAGGACAAGAGTAGACCCTAGGCGACAATCGGCAAGTACATTACGTCAATTAGCAAAATCCTCTCAACACGATGGCAAGCACTATAGCAGTAGTGTATGCGTAACGTGACCATAGGTCCCGATTTTAAGTTTCGTGTCCCGGTGCCCCCAAAATATTTAAAAATGTCCCGCTTTGACAAAACAGGACAGACGCGACAATAAATATAAAAAAAGCTAAAGTGTAGCAGCAAATAAATCTCGTCACTCGCAACTTTTATTTAGATGTAGGTATGTACGTCTGTACTCGATGTGCACTGGCAGGAAAGAATTTGAGCCGTGACGTGCCGGGCTATTTTTTAAAGTTTTTTTTAAACATTAACAAATTTAGTAACTATAGTAATCTTGTGGTTTATTTTTAAAACAATACAAATTTACAGTCGTCCCGCTTTGAGGGAAAAAAATAATGGTCACGTTATGTATGCGCCATATCGATACGATAAGGAGAATTTGTTCTGGTCTGGGTGTTCTGGGTAGTGCATGCCGTGAATTCCGTTGCTAAGGTCTCATCTTACAAATAATCATCTAGTTTGATTCCAGGTAATATTGTAGTTGTCTGGCACACTGATTTATGTTCTAAAAAATTGAAGCCTTAGATATACTGTGACTACGTCACAACTACGTCATACGCATCGATTTGGATCAACGGAAACTAAATTTAATTAGAACTTACCATTAAGAAAAATAAACGACATTACATTCTAGACTTTTTAGGCTACACATTGGAAATGAAACTGTTTTCACGATTTTAAATCGCGTATTTATTAAACATTATTGCAGAGTTCGGGAAGTAAGGATTGCTGCTTGTATTAATACAAGTCAAGCAATCCCCGTTCACGCCGAGGCATATATAGTGCTTTTCTCAAACAATGAGGAAATAATAAAAGACCGAAGAGAGGAAAATGTATAATAGAAATAGTAAAAAAACATTAATTAATATGAAAAGTAATAATACTTGACATGTTAGGACATTTGCTTAAAGAAAATGTTATTGTTTTTCTAGGCAGATTAATAGTAGTCTGCTGAACTGCTGATGATGTGGTTGAATGTTAAATACAGCTATGGTAATAACTGTATTTTCGTTATCGTTATCTCTTCTAACTAGAACTCATTTTCGCGACGAAAATACGAACAAAACGAAAAACGGAAAAGAATAACGAAGCACTTTAGTTTACTTTACCAGCTTTTTTTAAAAAAGCGATACAGGTAGGTATTTTTCATTCTCGCAATTACGAACACTGCGCAGTTGGCAGTATCAGTTTTTTTGCTTGTTTACATAGTTCATTGTTAGTAGATAGATTTAAAAGTTTAAAGCAACGGATAGTAATGGATTTTCGTTTTTCTTTCGGATTAACGTTCGTTTTTTAACAGTAATGCAAATATCTCCGAGCATATAGAGAAAATATTTGTTTTTTTTGTCGAACAAACCAACGTTTCTGGACCTGTACTCTCGTTCTCCGTTCAACATCCGTCCGAAACAAACAATGTCAAATGCGAATGAAGCTTCATCCTTGGCATTGTTTTTAAATTTGGTTACATTTGGTTTGTTTCGGGTGGACGTCGGAGGGAGTACGAGAGTAGATTCCCAGGTCCTTTACAGGTACCGTGATCTCGGCTGACCTAGATGGTAAAGTCAAGTGATAATTTGACTTTATCATCTCAGTCAGCCGTAACCATGGGACCTGTATCCGAAAAGTTGGTTAGTTTGAAAAAAAGAAATATACGCGATTCAAACCTATAAAAATTGTTTCAATTGAGACTTTATATTGTAAAGTTTTTATAACTCCTTATTTGTTAACGATGTAACGGTGTAATAGTTAGTAGAAAATTCTTGCCTCTCACTAGACTATGGATCTCCACTCTCTCTCTTTATTCTCTTTACTTTTGTCGTCTGCAATAGTTTAGTACATATACAAAAAAATTCCAATTCTTTTTTGATCATAATTATTGAAATAAAGTTGATAATTTTCACTGAGTCCTATCGGGGTTTATTGGGCTTTTACGTTATCTATATTTTTATCATATGTAAAATAATCTTTGGCGTTAAAATAATACATTTTCATTACAAACTTTGAATATTTTTATTTACAAAGTGTATTCCATAGCATTTCGTTTATTTGTAAAGAGCAATCCCTAGAGTTTCTTGGCCGTTCTTTAGCCTGTAATTTCACCAGTAGCCTTACGCTTCAAAATTGGAACACAGTCATGCTCACATAGTAATAAGATTTCTACTATGAATGTGTATTTCTACTGCCAAGCAGTAGCTTGGCAGTAGAAATAGGTAAGGTGCCAGTACTTCTCCGGACTAACTTTTTACAAGGAGCTCTACTCCTACTCGTGATGCAAACTAGTGCTGGGAACGCGTTTTCCAGTAAATACTGAGTTAGTGACTCTTTTGTTACCGCAGCTGGCACCACACGAAGTATCTTTATACTTAGTCAAATCAAATCATTTATTTACCTTAAGTACAATCATATACATGCAAATACAGTAGTACAATTACATGGACAGGCGTGTAGCTTACCACCAGACGCACGACTTGTTCGTCCCGTCACTCACCCGTCAAAAAAAAAAGAGTAAATTTATAAGACGTAAAATTTTATGAAATGTGACTTTGGTGATTAATTGACTTTAGTTTGCTCTTGTCCGAATCGATGCATAAGCGCCCAGTCTCACGATCCCAAAGATTTCCGCCCAGTTACCACGCCTTCATATAAATTAATGGCGAATCTGAAAGATATTTACTAGGCAGCAACATTTTAATTCCTCTAAATAATACAAAAGCGCGGTCGTCAAGCGGTCGTCGCGCGGCCGCCGCGCGTGCCGCCGCGCGCCGCGTAGACCAAATTCAAGCCAGACTCGCTCGCATGCCCGAGACGCTTATTTAAGTTAAAACGTAAAAGCTAAATAAATAGAGCGTATTTTGCCATGACTCCCCTTAGCGACCACGCGGAGGAGCTCGATGAAATTCGTGTCGAATAAATGGAGTCACTAAACTTATCGACACGGAATCGCATTAAGCTGGTTAGAAAAAGCTTTATTCCCATGCAATAACAGCGAAAAAAAGTCGAAAAATTCGATTCGACGTAAATAAGTGTGGTAATTCTTTTGTTCAGTCTTCTTTATCATTGGTCCTGCGAGTCGGATCATTTGACTCCTAAGGGCGCGTTTCCACTATGTCGTGACGACAGATTGTCGTGCAGTTTACAGTGTTGTGGCTTGTATATTTAAATGAAGTTGTTCACATATAGCACCACACGATTAACTGTCGTTCACGATTTTTTATCGTTACAACGACAAACTGTCGTCACAGTGGGAACAGCTAGAACGACAGTCGTCAGAAGATAAAAAAAAGTCACGATAAAAACGTGACGACAGATTATCGCAGCTCCTATTGTCGTCACGTTTTATTTATCGCTGTCCGCACCTATTCTGCTCCCTGCCCTCCCCTCTCATACCCCGCGTCCTCTACTCGCTTGCAGTAGCGTTGGGTCGTAGCCAAAGATGGGCAAGGAGGCTGTCGTGAAACGATAAATTGTCGTCACGATCTAGTGGGAACAGCTAATCACGTCAGTCGTTCAACGATAAAAAATCGTCCACGACAGATAGTCGTGATATGGGAACAGGCTAGACACGACAGTCGTCCAACGATAATAAAACGTGACGACATAGTGGGAACGCGCCCTAACGCTGGCGAACAGACGGCGTCTATAACCTTGACTGGTTGGTGCGATGGCTGGCTAAGATCGAAGA
Source organism: Hyposmocoma kahamanoa (assembly GCF_003589595.1). Classification (NCBI taxonomy): domain Eukaryota; kingdom Metazoa; phylum Arthropoda; class Insecta; order Lepidoptera; family Cosmopterigidae; genus Hyposmocoma; species Hyposmocoma kahamanoa. The sequence goes on from NW_020653777.1 coordinate 1,685,523, forward strand.
AGAAATCCTACTGAGTTGTCTTAATTAGGTCCTTTGAACCGGATCACTTGACTCCTAAACGAAATGCTTGCATTTGTCACTAGGCAGACGGTGAAAGGACCTTGAATGAACTTCAGGATCCCGATTCAAAACTCTTCGATATTTTAATAGAATCGTTCAATAGGATATCGTTCTCGAATCGAAGGGCGCTTTCCGAGCTATTCAGTTAAACGTTCGATTCGGATTCGGATACGATATCCTTATCCAACAGCGTTTACGGAGTTAATAGGCGAAATAGATTATAAGAAAAATGAAAATCCTTTTATAGTCTGTTCCAATCCATTTTGAACAAAAAGTAAACAAATCTGTTTGGTTAAAATTCTACAGCAATCACTCGATAAATCGAATAAGTCACACTTTCACGCATATTTCGAAGATTTCGACTTGATATATCATCACTTTTTCCAACAATATTCATTTGAATAGCATCGTAAAATCGTATTTGAAAAATGGTAGTCCAAAAGTGAGATTATTATTATTCTTCTATACTTCTATGACTTGCCTATGGTTGCATAGTGCTGTTCGAAAAAAAAAACATTCGGTTCAATCAATCAAAATTTAGTAATCGATTATTAAATCGAACATTTCAATCGCAATCGAACGAGTATCTAAGTGTAAGGATTTGAAGGAGGATTTAAATTGAAATTTTAAATATGCGTATATAGGTTATGTAAGGAAAACCGCTAGTATGACTTAATTGAACAAATCGATTCATTCAATTAATTAATCGATTTGTAGTTGGCGTTACAACTAGCCATCACTAAACCGTCTATGGTCGGGTCAGTGACTTGTTTGTTTACTTTTTGTTCAAAATGGATTGAAACGAAGTATATACATATACATTTTTAAGATGGCCTAAAATATAGGAATGCAAGATTAATGCTAATTAAGTTATCGTGGTTTGCTCCAGAAGAAATTTTTCGTCAAGTGTTGCTGTTGCACAAGCATGTCACCAATAGAAATAGAGGACTACAAATTAACCAAGGTATTTATAAAACGAAAGTAATAAAATGTAGTTAGGAGAAATGCGTAACGAATTAGAGCCCATTGTTTTGCTTCGCAAAGTTATTAAATAAATCCATTATTAACGGTCGGTTATACTTTGTTTAAAATATGACTGTAAACTTACCTCACAACCGCAAGCAAAAATAATAATAAATATACCAAGCAATCATACCAATTACCTGCCGGTATATATCTCCTTTCTTTCCTTTGTTTACTTTTTAAGTGCTATTTTGAATCTAGTACGTTATATTTTACTTTATTTTGAAGTTTAATTTTTCAGTCTTGTTGGACGCTTTAGCTTACGCTGTGAGTTCACAAGAATGTTTGTTTAATAAATAAATCATATTAAAAAAGTATGGTCCCCCCTTTGAAATCCAGAAAAGACAAATATTATGAGAATTTATTATGGAACACTGTTCCTTTTTTGGAAATTTCAATATAGTATGCCGTTAAAAGGACGAACTATAAGTAATAGAAAGGTGCTCATTAGTAATTGTAGTATTACTTTTTTTTATATAATATCAAGTGACTGATGGTAACCCCGGTCGTCACCACTGGCTAAAAAGATCTGTTGTTGCACACAATGGCAACAACAGATGTTTTCATCCCATTTGTCACCACCTGGTAACATATGGGATTTTATCCCATTTGTCGCCAGTGGGAACAAAGCCTGTAGTGACGACTGGGAACAAGCGAACTGCCACTGCGCCCGATACCCTAAGACATAAGTTGACAAGTCCCATGTGCCTATAATTTCACCAGCACCCTTCACCCTTTAAAACCGCAGACACAGTAATGCTGACATTATTGCTTGGCGGCAGATATTGGTAAAATGGCAGTAATACCCTGGACGAACTCTTTCACAAGCTCTACGGCTACTATAATTAAAAAAACACTATTTGTTCGTTACGTTTAATTTTAAATTAAGTTTTCAATAGCGGTCAAATTAAAAATCATTTTGACTCTAAATGTAGATTACAATCAGAGACCAAAGTATCTGTACCTAACTTCAGAAAGTAATACATATGGTTTGGTTTGGGTGGTGGTGGTACGGTTTCGCGCACATTCCGGTAACCGATCTCAATAAAACTTTGCAAATAGATAGTAATTCCACGAACTTTTGAGGTCGCTTTTTTATAAAAAAACTTATTGTACAGACAGCACATCAAGTTACACATTGTCGGATCTCGTTCCGTTGCACTGGAGGCGATATTCGAGCTTCATGTGTTGTTGACTGTACCACGCTGGCATAAACTAGGTATTTTCATTTCACAGACTTATATTCTTGAGATATTTATTGCTATCTCTCTCTTTTAGCATTATTTACTTTCTTGGCAGCCCGTTAATCGAAATCGCATTATTGCCGGTCGATCGGCGATGGCGGGTGACGGCGCGACCTTGCAGATTAGACTTTGTTTACAATAACATACGAGTTTGAGGTGTGGTGCGGAAAACCACAATTCTTTTCTGAAACTTTTCGTCGCTCAATGTCGTTATTTCTTACAAATTTGCATCGAGTATATAACCAGAAATAGAGACGAAATAAGGGCCATACATTCCTGGTACCTCATCAGTGATACATCACTTGAAAATATCAAATCTCGTTTGCACTGAAATAAAGGCAGCGCCAAGAACTGACCTGTGTGTACGTCTCCGTATATTCCAAAAATATTCTGTATTTATTGTAATAAAAATAATATATCTAGCAATGGCGTGCTGTTCCATTCAGTGATGTGGAGAAAAACAGCAAAACATCTAATTACAAAACAAACGGAGTCAAATTTCATCGGTAATTAAATATTAAACATGCAATTTTGCAATTTTCGTCCATTATAGCAAAGCTCAAGTTAACTGGTCGATTTGAAGTGAAATAATTGTCGACACCCATCAATTGTTTCGGGCTGGCCAATCGGAGCGCAGTTTTCACAGTAATGATATGGCAGAATAGTTTTCAAACAAATTACATGACATTTCGTCTCTATTTCTGGTTAAATACTCGATGCAAATTTGTAAATAATTTGTTTATAATTATTATGCAATGTGGCATCAAATATTTTGTGAGTCCGTAAAGTATACATAATTTCATTAAGAAAGAAGGCATCTATAATATTAACCTTAGAACTAAGTCCATACTCATGGTACCACGATTTCGTTTAACTAAGGTAAACGATTCTTTTTTGGGTACTGTATACATTTTTACAATAATATTCCGGAGCATATTATAATTATAATTATCATTTCATTTAATTGAAAAGTCATATTACAAAATTTAAGACTACGTGTTAAATGAAGATGTAGGAAAGACGACATGACTCTACATTCCACACAAATTCAAAGGGTATTCCATAGCATTCATATTTATTTGAAAAGAGCAATCCCTTGAGTTTCTTGCTCGTTCCTCTCAGGGAAGTGAGCATAGTGAACGAGCAGTATACCTTTTATTTATTTTTTTTACGGGGGGAAATCTTTATGGATACCTCTGAGCCCAGGGAGACTCAGGGGTTATGTGGGGACTCTCCCTCCAAACTGGAGGGCCTGCCCCACTAAAACCCCCCCGGGTTTCCCGCCCGCTCAACCTCGCCGGTTGAGTCGGCGCCATGGGATCAGTGAGCATTCACCACGTCGCCGCCCGGCCGCCCTAGCTTACGCCAGGGCTCCCGCGCCAACGGAGGGGCGAGTCGGTTGTCCTCCGACCCGCCCCCCAGACGAGTGAGGCCATGGAATGCAGGCTCCAGAGTCCCTGTCCAGAGCCCGCTGGTCTCACTAGGGGATCAGGCAAGCAGCGAACAGCCTTCGCCTTCTCCCCGTACGTCTGCGCCGGAGCGGGTGCGCGTCCGCCGCGTCCTCGCGCACCCGCTCCGCGGCCTCCTTTTGCGACATAACCTCTGCGCAAAAGGAGGCCACCGAATCCCAGGACTCCTCGCTATCGAGCATAGCGGCAACCACGCTCGGCAGCGAGGGGTCCTGCCCTACAGTCCCCGTCAGAGTGCGGCGCTGCTCATCCCACCGGCTACACACCTCTAGGGTGTGCTGCGCGGTGTCATCCGCAGCGTCGCACTCGTGGCACGACGGGGACGGTTCACTCCTCGCCACCTTGTGCAGGTAGTGACCGAAGCAGCCGTGCCCGGTCAGCACCTGCACAAGGTGGTACGACAGTGGCCCGTGGGACCGGTTTACCCACTCTACGAGGACAGGGCGGAGCGAGCAGTATACCTAAAAAAATGACGTTTTCGAGTGTACATTTTTCTTATCTATGGAATAAATTATTTGACTTTCAATGGATTTTTTTATGATAATATGAAACGACGGGACAAACATGTCGAGCGCCTTATAGTAAGAGCCACGTCTGTCCATTGCTAACGCATTTCCACTCAGAGCTATAAATCACAAAGATCTGAGCGGCACTATCACGGCACCCGTCACCCTGTGACATGAGTTGACAAGTCCCATGTGCCTGTAGTTTCACCAGCACCCTTATCTTTCAAAACCGGAACGCAGTACTGCTCACATTACTGCTCGGCGGCAGAAATAAGTAAGTATCCTTTTGAACTCAATGAGTTGAGAGCGTGAATAATCCAATAAATGGATACCTATCTTTTTCTATCTATTCTATATCTATATCTATTTTTTTAAACCTAACTTAACCTAATCTAACCGAACCTAATCGTGTCTTTGCGATAAACATTCAACATATCCTGAAAGAACAACTGTTTTGTTATAATTCGGTTGTCGGTGTAATGAAAATTCGAACAAACATTATTTCGGACAAAAAAAATTTCGACTTTGTGATAGGTTACACTGCTACACAAAATTTATGGAAAAAATCTTTGTTCTTTTGTACAGTATTCCGCGAATTTATGTCACAAGGCCTTTATCATCAAGAGTTATATTTTAAAGTAAAATCGACAGCTAGTGTAAGAAGGTGTTGTACCATCTGTATTTTTATATGTACAAGGGAAATAAAGCAATTTCTCATTTGAATAAACACGGCTTACGTAAATAACATATGTAGACGTTGCGTGTATAGTGTTGAAGTTATGTATTATGTTTTGAATTTCGTACTAGGATTACATATTCGCTACCAATACCGCTACCGAAAAGAACATTGTTGGCGTTTAACAATTTTCAATAAAACTTTAAATTTAAAATAAACCTACAACACAAAACAGTGTACTTCCCTGGACGAACTCTTTCATATGGAGCTCTACTGTTTGCTACTAAATTGATAACACTCTTAACACAATGCATTAAGAATGCCTATTGCATTGCAAGCATTGGTTGCTTAAATATAATGCAAGTGGACATAAATCATATAAATTTCAAATTTTGTTGATTGTTTAGACTTTGACATGTTTGGTTTTTTTCTTCCTTTGGTTTTTGTTTCTTTTTTTTTATTTACTCTTTTTGCGTTTTTATGTCGTGATGTTGTTGTATTAAATGTCTTCTGTTTTTAATCGATTTCAAAAAAGGAGGAGGTTCTCAAATTGGTTATTATTTTTGTGTGTGTATGTTACCCGATTTCGATGATTATTTTTTTGATGGAAAAAGGGTTCGTCAGTATTGAACCCATTCAAATTTGAAGAAAATATTCCGACTTTAAGGGCAAGATAGGGGATGAATCCGGTTTATTGAATTTCACACACTTTCCGTTAAATGATTTCAATAAAACTTGACATTTAATTTTAAAGAAAATAAAATGTTATGGTGACCTAGAAATTATCTGATGATGGAAATGGCAGATAGATGAGGGGAACTCCTCGACAGTGGTACAGCAGATATCCGCGGGAACGAACACAGCGAAAGCTGATTTTGATTTTGTGGTCGATTTTATTACAAAAAAAAGTTATAATTATTGTGCAGGGTGACAGGTTGCACGAGATAAATATTAAAAGAGGCGAATGAGTAGCTGATACCCATACCGAATGTGTAAAAAAAACACTTTGTAATACTCTGCGCGAGATACCAGATAAATAATGTTAGAGGCAGTATTTTCCTTAGAGAAAAATATTTAAAAATAAGGTAGTGTTTATCGAGTTCTTAGGTTATCGCGATTGTTACACATAGGAAATGAAATTATTTTTTCGGATTTAAATCGCGTATATTTGTTTTTTTGTCACGGCTGACTCTCACTCGGTTGAAATCAACCGTGACCATGGGACCTATAAAAGGCCCGAAACGTCGGTGTGTTTGAAAAAACAAATATACGCGATTTAAATCCGGAAAAATAGTTTCATTTCCTAAGGTAGGGTTTTTTTTACATATTCGGTATGAGTATCAGCAACTCATTCGCCTTTTTAAATATTTATCTCGTTCAACTTGTCACCCTGTATACTACAAACACTCGATGTATGTTATAGTACTCACGATGATCTCCTCGGGTTCCGGCTCGACGATAACTTGTTTAAACTCGACGTCTCCATTGACTGCCTCAGAGTCGTAGTTGGGGTCGTTTGCATCCTCGACGTACTCCTCGAGGAGCTCCGAACCGGGCGCTCCCCACACTCCTTTGCCGCCGGCGCCACCTGCCGACAAAAAATTATTATTATTCTTTGGCTTTTTAGTAGCAAAAGAGCTGCTTATGAAATAGTTCGTCCAGAAAAGTAAATTAAATAGGACTTTATTCATCAAACACACACAAATATACAGAAAACCACATGATACATGTACTAATAAACTATAAGCTACTCTGATTTCTATTTCTACGTTAATGGCCTTTTCCGAAAGGGACATTTTGCGAAACGAACATTTTGCGAAGTGGATGTTTTGCGTCCGGGAGTCATTTTGCGAAGTGGGTGCAGTCACCGCCAGTCTCCGCCTGTATTCTCTGTCCACAAAAGGTGATCTACATCAACATCGTTAATCTCTTTTTATTTACTGGTTACGAGTGATAATATTTAAAGTATATAGTCATACCACACAAACACATAAAGCAGAAACAAATAAATCTAAACAGGACGGCAACGGGTACAAATGACTGTTACCAGACAACTACGGATTACTATTCCACAACCGATCAGCAACATGAAGACTTCTGTTGCAAAAAAGCCATTCCTTGCACTTTCGTTTCAAAGTACTACCACCATACCAATTTATTCCGCCAAGCAGTAATGTGAGATATTATAACAAATATGTCCATGGGTCAGCCGATGTATTAACATCGATTCTCGATTTCACTGACCGTGGCCCACCCTTCACTAGCTCATTCATTATTCTTTTAACATGTGTCAGTCTAATTTTACGGGGAACAACGAATGACATTGAATAGGATAAAACATACATACGTATGCTTCAAGCAGTAGTAGTTAGCAGCCCTATATCTTTCTACGTTAGTTTTAATTATAGTGACCTACCCTACCGATCCTTAGGTATACGAGAAGGGCACTATAACCTGTGCGCGCATAATAAGTTCGGATTCTGACCCCAGATCAGCTAGTGTACAGGGATCACAGACCTCTGTCAGACAAACATGTCCTTCTCTGCAGCTGACCACAAATCTCAGCGAGTCCATGCCCAAGTCCGAGTCGACAACCAGAGACGTCCGTGAAGGCGTATCACTGGCGGAGGGCGTAGTAGCCCGCTGTAGTAGTTAGCAGTCGAGCTCCTTGTGAAAGTACTCGTCCAGGGAAGTACTGCTATCTTACCTCTTTCTGCCGCCAAGTAGTAACATGAAGCATTACATGAAGCCTTTCAGTCAGTTCAGTTTGAAGGATAAACGGGCATTGGTGAAAGTACAGGCACATGGGATTTTTCAACTTAAGTGTCACGGGCGCAGTAGCAGTATACTCAATATCTTTGCGATTTAAAACTCTAAACGGCACTGGAACTGTTATGCACAGGCGTGTCGCTTACCACCAGGTGCACGACTTGCTGGTATCTTCACCATATCGTAAAAAATATACATAATTTAACATCAATTCTCGATTACACTGATCCCATCACTGGTTTATGCATCATTCGTTTGGCATGTGTCATTCTAAACCAGCTAAACTTTACGGAGTATCAATAATAACATTGAATAACACCAAACAGAACTCCTAAAGCAAAACAAAAAAAATAGCACGTGGCATAAGCGACAGAAAAGTTTGGGACTCTCTGCTTTGAGTTTATTTACTGGAATAACCAGATATCTAAAAAATACTAATTAGAAAACAATTCGATAATTGATCCTCATCAAGTTTTTATTTATAAATGATCTCTTAAGTCACACAATCATTAGTGTTAAGGAGGCAGATGCGTTGTATGCGTTCTAAAATTGTGATGGCCCGTGAGATACTAAGTTGAGTGACAAAATGGCACCATCACTACTGGCTTTTTTAACCGACTTCAAAAAGGAAGAGGTTCTTAATTCAACTGTATTTTTTGTGTGTGCGTTGCGCGATTACCCCGGCATTTGTGAACCGATTTTGATAATTCTTTTTTTGGTACCTCAGTATTGGTCTCATTTAAATTTGAAGAAAATATGCCACATCTAAGGGTAGCAAACTAGTGGATGAATCCGGTTTCGCGCACTTTCCGATAACCGATTTCAATAAAACTTGGCAAATAGTTGTAATTATTACATGATACGAAGTGACGGAACGAACAAGTTGAGGCAATAGTGCGACGCGCTTGTCTATAACAGCTGCAGTGCCACTCAGAGCTTTAAATGACAAAGATCTGTGAAAGAGTGAAGATGTGACAAATATTGTCACCAAGAGACATAAGTTGACAAGTTCCATGTGCCTGTAATTTGACAAGTACTCTTACCCTTCAAAACCGGAACGCAGTAATGCTCACTCAACGTTTTTTATTTATTTATTCATTTATTGCTTTACATGTACAATTATTTCAATTGATCTTAAAAAATATCACAGTGACAGTAAAACATAAACTCTGTTAGGGCATTGCAATATATTACACACTCCCGGACACGTAAGTCGGGAAACCTTGCATTTTCAGTATTAATTGGCTTAAGCTTAAAACAATGTTTGATTGATCGAAAACTACTAAGCTATTTTGGAATTGGTATATTAAACGTCATTTCGTGAGTCCTTGTTGATAATTTGAATTATAAAAAAGGGAAAAACTATTTTATTCCGTGATATCAATATTTTTATATTCTGCCTTTTAAGGATAAAAATGCAAGGTGGCTTCGATTTATGTGTCCGGGATTATATTTAATTTAGTTCAATTAAGAGATGCATGCAATCTGCATGCAAATAATTATTACAATCTAACAAAATAAACGAAGTACATTAGATTATATATAGTTTAAAAATATAGCATAAAATTATTCAATGTCAAGTAAATATAAAAACTTTATTAGGCATACATAGGCTAGACCACAAAATAGAAGGTATGTACCTACTTGTATCATTGGCAATATCAATTTATATCTTTGTCGTTAAGGAAATCATTTATAGAATAATATCATTTTTCAGTTAGAAAATATTTTAATTTAACTATGTGTGAAGAAGGTTCCAAAAAGAAGATATTGTCTGATTGAAATTGTAATGTTGCATTTGACAGTTTGCGTACTCAAGAATCAATAATTAATGTTAACAAGGATTGAAGTGATGATTCCTGTTCATATGGAGAAAAATCCGACGATTCATTATAATAAACAGTAAGAATTTATTATAATTATTTATAATTTATTTTATTTCATTATAATTTATTCGACAGGTATCAAAATTTACCAACTTGAATAATCTTCGTTACGTAATCTGTTGGTTCGATAAATATCGAAGCTAAAGAGCACGTCGCTTCACTAAAATTAAAAAATAAAAGAGTCCAGGCAATATTGCATTTTTTGTCTATAATTACGGAACTTCGAAGGCATGCATATCGTCTCCTTAAAGGTAAAACCACATAAGTGACATTTTCCACAAAAAATCTCTAAATTATGTACCTGTTGTAAGAAAATCGCCATCTCTCTGCAGATAAGTAACGTAACGCTTACACACTAATAGCCACGTACTAGGGAGACCCTGTATTGCGGATGCCATGGACACTCACAAAGACAACCACAAATCACACCCAACCTCACGAGAGAAATAAATGTAGGCCATAAAAATATTTCTCCCGGCCCGGGAATCGAACCCGGGACCTCTGCGTGGCAGTGCAGCAATAAAACTCTTATTAAGTTTACAGCTTTTTTTGTTATTGTGTTTCACGTGCAGAAAGATAGTGATTTTCTTACCATAGCTATATAAATTAAAGACTTTGTTTAAAATATCACTTATGTGTCGAGTTCTTAGGTTTTCGCGATTGTTACACATAGGAAATGAAACTATTTTTCCGGATTTAAATCGCGTATATTTGTTTTTTCAAACAAACCGACGTTTCGGGCCCTTTACAGGTCCCATGGTCACGGTTGACTGGTCAACCGTGACCTGTAAAGGGCCCGAAACGTCGGTTTGTTTGAAAAAACAAATATACGCGATTTAAATCCGGAAAAATAGTTTCATTTCCTATATCACTTATGTGGTTTTACTTTTAAATAGACGATATGTGAAAAGTGAAATAAATGGTTAGACGGAGTATACTAAAATTTATTCTTAAAGGCACGTTTTCAGTATTATTATAAATATCATACATAGCAAGCCACTAAATAATAATACAATGTAAACAGAAGATAATAATTTTATAAGTAGTACACCTACACCTCGGTTAAAAGTTTGATAACGCATGTCCTATTGATAAGAGAACATGTTATTGTTATGATTTTGGCCGATATATTTATTTTTAGCCAGAATGGAAAATCTAGTACAGACATTAAGAACAGCACATCAAGCTCCGGTGCAACGGAACAAGATCACTACGGACGGAACGGAACGAGACACTAGCGCACAGCGGCACTTTTTTTATGATACGAAGTGATGGAACGGACAAGTCGTGCGCCTGGTGGTAAGTGACACTCCTGTCCATAACAGTTCCAGTGTCACTCAGTGCTTTAATTCACAAAGATCTGAAGGACACCGCCTTAGTGGCCGTCGTACTGAGACATAAGTTAACAAGTCCCATGTGCCTGTAATTTCACCTTACGTGATTGGCGGCGGAATTGTAAGGTGGCAGTACTTCCCTGGACGAACTCTATCACAGGGAACTCTACTGCTACTAAATAAAATGAGACTTGTCTTAGAGTAACGGGCGCAGTGGCACTACTCGTGAGTTGAGTACTCAAGTCTCAGGGTGACAGGTGCTGTGACTATACTCTTCGTATCTCTGCTATTTAAAGCTCTGAATAGCACTGGTTTAATTTATATTGTGGCGGAACGGAATGGAAGCGAATTTTAGAGGATTTCGGTGACCCCGTGACCAAGGTACTTAAATCGTGTCACTTGTTTGAGAGGAGCTCCACAAAGTTGCACAGTTAGGGTTGATATGAGGGCTTTGTTACCAGCCTTAAAGACTAACAACTCACTTTTATTAGTATTGTACCTTAAGCCATGTGCCGTGTAATCCTCACAAATTTTTAACCGCCTAACGAGCGCACTGATCGAAGGGCACAGCTGCACCATATCATCCGCGTAACTTATATTATTGGCTGTGGTGCCAACGATTGAGCATCCAATACCCGTTCTGCTGAGTCCGACGATCAGCTCGTCCGTGTACAAATTGAATGAATAACCTAAGCGAACTAAGTCCTCCCTGTCTCACCCCGCACTCCAATTTGTAATTAAATTTCACACATAAATTCCGAAACCTCAGAGGCGAGACTCGATTCGAACCCACGGCCCCTGTTTGAGAGGTGGTAGGTTGCCTCAGTGGCGGAACGGTTACCATGCTGCACTGCCACGCAGAGGTCCCGGGTTCGATTCCCGAGTCGAGAGAAATATTGGTATGGCCTACATTAATTTCTCTCGTGAGTTTGGGTGTAATTTGTGGTTGTCTATGTGTGTCCACGGCACCCGCGAGATAGGGTTTCCCTAGTGCGGGCGTTATTATTATTTAACTGCTGGCGTTTATTATTTCTTATAGATTCGAAAATGCGACAAATACAGCACTTCAATAACAGCCACTACTTCAGTTATGACAAACTGATAGAATGTGAGGCATGTCATACATGAAAAAGAACATCAGAAATGGCACACATTTAAAAGAATAGGTAGACCATAAGGCATGATATACATGAAAAATAATGGATACAACCCCAAACATAATCTAGACAACATAAATAAAACAACATTTTTAAAATACCAATGATATTGTTTATGCTTTTTTTATTATAATATTGGCAAAACAATTCATTTATTTCATACAGCAATTTGAATTGGAGTAATGCTAGGGATTTGACCCCTCTAGCAATTTAAAAATATATGAAAAACAAACGGATAAAATGATAAGATAAAAAGATTACATATTACAAAGATAAAAAGTAAAACCACAAATAGCTTATCTGTGCTTTAACTTTATCAATTTGGTGGCTACTCTTCTGGTTGTTTATTAAAAATTATTCATTTATCAATTTTATAACATATTTCATATGTTGTTCGAAATAAATTATTTTGTTCGGCATTATAATGGGAACTTTCGAACCAGGCACAATGCAGGGTGGGATTTTTTTAGGTTAGGAACATTTGACAAAATCTTTTGTAAATCCATGTTTTTGTGTTATAAGTAGTACTTATTGACGAAGCCTAGGGCTGATCTTCACATTGTAAAATGAACTTTTCTCTTTTAAGAATAAAGGTTAATATTTAAATATGTATTTGACTTTGTATTTTTTATAATATCAAGCGACGTGGCGACCAAGTTGTGCGCCAGGTGGTAAGCGACTCGCCTATCCATAACAGTTGCAGTGCAGTTCAGAGCTTTAATTTGCAAAGACCTGTGGGGCACTGGCACTGCCCTCATCACGGAGAGAAATAAGTTGACAAGTCCCATGTCCTTATAATTTCACCAGCACCTTTACCCTCCAACACCGGAATACAGTTATGAGCAGATTGCAGATGGCAGAATTAGGTAAGGTGGCAGGACTTCTCCGGATGAACTCTTTCACAAAGCTTATTTAAGGTCACTTGGCTTGTTCAAGGCTTATTTCAGGTCCTACATAGCCGCTCATCACTGCGACCATGAACTGATCTATTATGATGACCAGTAATTATAATTCTGAGCCAAGGCCGACAGTGTTAATGAACTGAAGGACTTCACTGGGTTCAACAGTTTTGATGTCCTCTGGTTGTAAGCCTGTGCCTTCCCAGTATGGAACTTCTCACGCCCATCAAGGGGCAGCATTGGGTCAGGAAGTGCAAAGAGTTTTATATGCCTTGTGGCAGATTCTACACTCTGTTATCTCTCTGCCCAAGATCTGACCCGTGCTTATTCAAGCCACAGTTAAGGCTCTAGTCAGCATATCTTTTTGATGCCATTTTTACTCAATGCTAGCTTCACTACAGTGTTTAGTGGGCTTTGAACATTTTAATATAGATGTGGGGTTATAGCGACGGACACAAAGTCGCCTAACTTTATGCAAGATTGTGGACAAGCATTTGAAAAAATTTTCCATAAAAAAAATAATTTTAAATTTAGGTTCAAATTTTTGGTTACCAAACGTCAAGTACATTCGAGTAAGCTACCTAAATATAAATACAGGTATTCAATTACTGTTTAAAATGGTACGAAATCAGTCTTCTTGAGAAGTGATTGTCACCACCAAGTGCACGAGGTGAGGCACATGGCGGGCGACACAGCCCGGTAGAGAAATGCTGGCGCCAGCTAATACTGTATTGTGATTATAATAGTCACAATATTCAGCATTTGAAAAAAGAATATAAGTGAGTTTCAAATTTTCTTTCATAAAAAGTTATTGTTAGTGAAAAGAAGTTTTTCACTCAACAACAAGACAGAAATTGTTAAAACATAATAAAAAAACTACAATCAAGAGTACAAAAAATATAAATGGAATTAAACATAGAGTAAATTAAATATCTGACTTAATATCAACGAATAACGCATGGCCCCAAACGTTCGAACATCAAAACAAACATAACCTTGAAATTTCAAGGTCATTTTAGCAAAAACAAAAGTGGATAATTTAAAATTTTTGCTAATAGTGAAATTATGCTGTGTTTGTATAAACTAAACATTTAATCGGTTCTCATTTCATTCGGATTAGAACATGGGTACGTCCATAAACAGCCTTGATTTGTGTTGAAAGTTGTTTACATTCGACTGTTGCGTAATAAGTCATTCAACTGTACCTACATACAAATTGACCTACCCCAACAATTTTATATCCCAAAATACCAAAAACAAGAACAATCCCAACTGCGCAAAAAGCGCGACCTTGGATTACGTTCCAAATACAAACTCTGGCCTATAATACAACATAACATAGGTAATACCACCCGCCGGCTGCGTAGTAAACAGAATTATGAAATACGCTTCCAATTCAAGTTTAATTTCTAGAGAGTTCTCTGATTGGTAAGCGTATTGAGGTAAAATATGAATGGTAATGAAGGTATTTATAGATAGTATCGGCTTACCTTTCTTTGGCAAGCCCCTGCCGTGCCCATTACGTGGTCGGCGGCTGTTTTTCCAGCTGCGGTATTTCGGTAAAGGGGTTGGGGCGCTCACGCCGCCGTCCTTGCTATTACTGCGGACATATTTCTTGTTTTTGCGGCGCAAACGCTCAGAGTGCGAAGTTGCGGCGTCGCCGGCGCCTTGATCGTCGACCGGCTTCACAGTTTCATCCACCGCCACGTTTTCCGACTCGGAAGCGATTGGCTCCACTTCCATCTCGGCGGCGAGAACCGGCGAAGCGGGACGGGTCACGCGAAAAACACTACAACACAACTGTTTTCAGCACCTTAATGAGAATCTACAACGACTCTCGATAGAAAAGCTGCAGTAATTTTAGTAAATGCAGTTGATAAACAAAGGGATACGGAGCGGAGCGCACGTATTTGTTTTGAGAGCGCAGCGGTATGAAGTTGCCAAAATAACAAGCATGTGTGCCAATTGTGCGAGCTTATCAATAGCGTTGTGGAACCAAGGTTGTGAGTAAGTGGTGAATATTTATCGATTGAAATTTTCTCGTGGTAAACATGCATCAAGTCACGTACGCAATAAAAGTGCAAAAATATGACTGTTGTATGTGAGGTGATGATTATTTTTTGTATGCATTAGCTATTTATGTCCACTGTATATTTATTCGACGTGTGGTGCTTACATAAGAAGTAAATAAATATAGACTCCACAACTGCTGCCTACATAAGTAACGCAAGGAAGCAAATTATAAGCGTATTTTAGTTTATTTTAAAATTTGGAAAAAATAAAAATTTCATTCTAACCAAACAGATGCCAACAACTACCTGCATTTATTATTATTATAATTTGTATGTATAAAATAAAATTGAATTTTTAAATGAGTTCTCATAGTAACAAAATTTTTTGTCCTCAGTGTTGACAATATAACAAAGTTTATAAAAAATTCGGATACATAGCCATAAAACCATAGACAACTTTTATTTTCAATTTATAAAGTGCGAAATTGTCTATGATTTATTTTGACATTTCTTATTTGATAACTTGTATTGTAAGGTTATGTTGCGATATAATGCAAAAACAAAATGAAAATTTATTTTCGGAGAAGTTCAAGCTGTTAAATTCACAAGAAAATACAGAAAAAATTCTGTGGACTTGCAGTGAATCGAGTGAATCGGACGACGCATCGAATTGTGAGCGATTAGCTAACTTAACTAACAAAACGCGAAAAAGAAAAAGGAAACCTAAGAAAAGAGTGCCGAAAAACATTGCTAACTTAGATGTTACTATAGTCGACGTGCCTAAAAGTGTTAGCGAGAATAATACTATAGTAAAATTTTCAAAATCATTACAGCAATGTCACTCGAGAATTGAGAAACCATCGCCAACTTTTGAAAGTGCTTTCCCGCCTTATAAACATAGTAAACACGAAGGCAGTTCACCAATATTGTTTTCCAAAGCCTGTGACCTACAAAAGCGAAGATGTTTACCTGATCAGAGCCCAATATTAATGCCTAAGTACGCATCGCCTAAAAATTCTTCAAAAATAAGAAAAATATTATTCCAAAATGGAGAAAATTCTGCATCAAACATAAAAACTCATAAAGAATCAATAGAATCGAAGAATAAAAGCTGTTCCCCTATATTATTGACAAAGAAAGACAGTGTACAAGAGCTGCAAAGGTGGAAAAGTGAAAACCTAGCCACTAACAGCTTTAAAATCTCTACTACACATCCAAACTCGATACATATAAATCATAGCAATTACCATCAAGATACTATATCAAGATTAGTAGAAAATAACCAAAACATTGATAAAGAAAATACATCAGTAGTAATTATGGAGACACCCACATATGAGAGTTCAAAATCGGATGAATGTAATTTAGATGATAGTCTTGTAATGTTAAAAACAAATAATCATGAACTAGTAAAAAGAGTTAAATCATATTTTGACAGCCATTTCAGCTCAGAAACAACTTCACAATGTTCCATTAGTGAGAGTCTGACTCCAAAACAGAGTACAAAAACAAGTGACGAGATAGAAATTTTGAATATTACTACGCAAATAAATTCCGTCATTAATAGTTCATCTTCTGTTGATGAAAAGAATAGAAGTCCATCACTTGAAAGCTCTCATAATGGCGAAATTGATGAAAATTCAAAAAAGATTCGCTACAAGAAAGATGGTCTAGCTTACCACCTTAATGCACTCCTTAAAAAACGAATGGCAAATTTTTCTCTATGGCAACACGAGAAGTTTATGGCGGAAAATTCTAATTTCGTAATCCCAAAAGGAGAACATATTGTGTTCCGGATTCAAAAAGTTGATTTCAAATATGGTTGCTATTTGATACAGGCTGTGGATCTTAGTGAAGATATTTTTTTAATTTTCATCAATAATAAATATGTGCAAAATTGTATTATTATGCCAGATATGATTTTTAAATTGTATAAACCTTACAAGAGTATAAATTTTAAAGATGAATGTAAGCTAATAATAAATGTTTGTAAGTTTGAATGTTTAAATTTTAAGCCTTAGTTAAGATTCTGTTTTGGTAACGAGTTTTGTAAATAAAAGATTTACTTGATTTAATTTACAAAATCTTTTTTATTGTTGATAAATCTTATCATACCGATCGTATTTCTGCTTCCTAAAACAAAAATCGATATTTTCCGCAAATCCGTGAGTGGCCGCGTACACATCGTGAAAGTCTATGAGTGTTTATTTACCTTTTGAATGCCACAAGACTAACATTTTGAAAGTTTGTTTAATTTAATTTTAGTTCTTGATACAGTCGTGAGTCAAATTAATTCCCATTACTAAAGGTAAATTAACCCTCGTAAGTATGGCAACACGAAATTTCAGCCGCCTTCCGTTTCAGTCGATATTTTCAGCAACTCCTAGCCGCACTGTTTTCGTCCTGTTCCGGAAAAACGCCTTTTTCACTGTAGAAATCCTATTTTACGTAATTACAATGTAAAGTTCTTAAAATTTTCACCCAAAGACATAAAATTTACGCGTAAAGTGTATGTAACAAAGAACCAAACAATTCAATCAATTTGGAATACAGCGCGGTAAAAGTAAGTAAAAAAATATATATCAATATTTTTATCAGGTTAACCAACTGGGTAGATTGCGATATCCATATGTATATACATATGTGAGTGTAAAAGGTCTAAAGCTCCTCTTATAGGGAAAACTAGTCATATCTATAACATTGGCATTGCTATTGGTACCTATATAATTTTTGCTGCATCTATCTGGCCAGGTTTCTTGGCGACTTCAGCACTTTTCGGGTAATTCAATTTCTCGAGGTCCTCTTTTGCTTTATTTTTTTATAAATCGCTCCTCTTAGATATTGAATATAAAGGCTCTTGAAATTTTACCTTTCCACTAACGATGTGGATTTTAAACTGTGTAGGTATTAAATTACGTACTAAATATACACTGCTTGAGAGGTTATAGTCTCCTTTACAGGCTTTGCTCATTCCTTTATTCAGAGTAAAAAAAAGTTAAGACAATTACTATACAGTATTTTTAAACAACCTGTATTTATGTTCGAGTTCCATTTGTTAGCTATTTAGCTATTCCATTTGTTGTTATTCAATTTTCGAATTGGACGGAAACGAAAACACTTTTTTCGTTGATAGTTTTTTTTATTACTACTGGACACCCTTTTTTATATTCCAGATATATCTGTAAAAATTCTTCGAGCATTTTAAATTTGAATAACATAACTAAGTAATATCTACTCCTTTTTAAAATCGTAAATTGATACAGCAACCGTATAAATTGGTTGCTTTCGTTCCAATGTTAATGTTAGAGTCCGAAAATAGCCCAAGTTGACTCCACACATAAACAAGTTGTTTAAAAGCAATGTTTCCAGTTTATTTTTCGATATATTACTACACACGTGTAACATGTACAACAGTCTTGCCTTATGTACTCTATTTTTTTATAAACCTCAATAATTTGTTGAAAGTATTTGAACTCGCTCAGTGCAGTCCATGAAACAAAAAATGTAATCTGGCACTATTAAAATTAAAATTAAAAAAAAACATAGAACACGCGATGCAGTTTCTTTGGTTGTTTCAATCGGTTTAGTCAAAGGTTTTATTTCGAGAAAAAGTTGCAAAAATATTTTTTCCATTTTGAAAAGTTTGAAGTTAATAACATAAAAAGATAAGTACAAGAACATCAACCCGGGACCTCCGTATCCTACAACCACAGTGCAAACCACGAGGCCGCCGAAATCTTCAATAATGATGTGCAATTAAAAAACTGAAACGTTTGTTTTAAAAAACAAATTTGTCTATACGATTTGGATCCGAAATAAGTTTTTTATTAAAACTTATTACTTATTTGCCCAGTTTTATTAAAATCGGTTACCGGAAAATGCGCAACGCAAGAGATTCATCCCACAAACAACAAAGACAAATCTTTGTTATCGTTTACGAAACTCGCTCAATTACCCAATGAACTAACTACACGAGCGTTTAAATTCCGCACTTTATTGAATTTTCAATAAAGACCGAAATAGCTTGCCTGTACGCAGCGTACTAGTTCGGTAGTAGTGCCCATCGAGCATGGTAGTGCACTGTGATGGAATGCAGAAACGGAAATCCAGTTTCAAATTTTTTTCCTAATTTGAAATTTAATGGAACTTTTCTTTCAAAACATGTAAGTAGGCCGTGTGCGCGTAATGATAACAAGTTTGACTTTTCGCGGGTAACGTTGGAACTAATTACAAGAATATTATTTTTAACCGACTTCAAAAAAAG
>NW_020653777.1:1704831-1756299 GCF_003589595.1 Hyposmocoma kahamanoa
AACTGTTGTCTTTTTATTATGTAATTCAGTAACGAACTATCATGTATATTACTTGCTTAAAAGGAAATAAATGATTGACACTTTCAATTTAATTGTATTAAGCTGTTTCCTTTCGTGCCTTAAGTATTACCTTACTTACCCAAGTCTTTACTTGAGAATTTGCTAACACATGTATGTTACGCGATAACTCCGGTATTTGTGAACCAATTTTCATGATTCTTTTTTTGTTGGAAAGAGGGTACCTCCATAGTGGTCCCATTTAATTTTTAAGAAAATCATCCACCTCTAAGGGTGGCTGTTCACGCATAAAGATTCATTTTTATAAATAGCGCCTAAAATTTTAGTATAATGAGCAATTATTTTAATGGTTGATTTTGCTATTCTTTAATTCAAGGCGTTTTTATCTCTCAATATACTTTGAGTAGTGAGAACCGATTTTTATTATGTCCCGTGTCAAGTCCCGTGTAGTGGCGAACTAGGTGATGAATCCGGGTTTGCGCAGTTTCCGGTAACCGATTTCAATAAAACTTGGTAATTATGTGTAATTCCACGTACTTTCGAGGTCAGTTTTTTTGTAAACTGTACTGAGATTATTGTGAAAACAATTTTGGCATAATCAATTTTTAAGCTTTATCTATAACGACGAATCATTTTTAAATATCTAGGAATTTATGCAAAGGATTTTGGAAAAACAAAAATCAGGAATATGATGAATGCAACTTAAATAAAAATTATTTATCATATTGATCATAAAGTACTGTCGTATTTTTAATTTATTGTCTAGAAGTCAATGCTATATAAGTAGAGTTGCAACGAATATTCGGTATTCGACTTATTTTGTGCTATTCGGTGGAATAACGAATACTGGATGTCTACCGAAAAACTTAAATCAGGAGAAAGAAATAAAAAACAATATAAATTCTTACGTAACTTTTATTAATGCTGAACATACAATGTAAGTTGGCAATTCACTTATTCATCCAATAGTTCAAAGGAAACTATTATAACTAAAGTATTGAGTATTTTTTCTAAACGATTGAGGTAAAAAATCAAATGAAAACTAGGGAATAAATGCGATTGGCCAAGCGTAGCGAAAGCGAAGCGGGCCAATCAGAGAGCGGGTGCGTGATCTTTACCATAATGAGGCTGCCATAAACTATGAAACAAATTTTCAAAAAGGTTCTGTTCCTGGTTCCACTGTATTGTTTTCTGTTTAATTGAGCAGCAAGTATGTAGAAAAGAGTAGCTGAAACTGTGTATCTGGCTGTCACAGCGGTATTAAAATAGCTACGTTGTGGTATTTAAATAATCTCGTAAAAATACATATATCTAGGTTCCTTCCGGATTTAAATCGCGTATATTTGTTTTGTCAAACAAACCGACGTTTCGGGCCCTTTACAGGTCCCATGATCACGGTTGACTGAGGTGGTACAGTCTTCAACCAGTTTACTAATATATACCATATCTACCATCTATATCATAACTGGTTGAAGACTGTACCACCTCAGTCAACCGTGACCATGGGACCTGTAAAGGGCCCGAAACGTCGGTTTGTTTGAAAAAACAAATATACTCTATTTAAATCCGGAAAAATAGTTTCATTTCCTATGTGTAACAATCGCGAAAACCTAAGAACTTGCAAAAAATACTTAATTTTTCGCCGATAAAACAAAAGAGACTCTGAAAAAACGTCTGGTTGTTTGTGACGGACTTGCTGAACTGAACTAGAGGGGGGTTTCGCGAGTGCATCCTTCCATGCAATTCTGCACTATTTGGTAACATCGCATTTTCAAATTATCGTGGTGTTTCATTGTGTACGAGTGTTTCACTGTTGGACAGGTGATCTATGTCATGAACTCATCTAACTTATGCTTGGTTGATAGAGGCCTCCCTCAACGGTCAATTTTATACCCTCTGCTCTATATTCTTTACAGCGCTGATATAATAAGCTGTATTAAACATTGTAGCTATCAGATCTACGCGGATGATCTACAGCTGTACCTGTCCTTCGATCCTAAGAACACAATGTCTGCGGTAGAAAAAATTAACGAAGATCTAAATAGAATAGTTGAGTGGTCCCGCAGAAATTGTCTCGTAGTAAACCCTAGTAAATCTAAATACCTAATCATGGATTCTGTGAATCAGATTACTAGGATAGCGAACAAACATCCCAATATTGTGATAGGAAGTGAGAGCATAGAAAGGACTAAAGCTGCAAAAAATCTTGGAGTACTAATGGACGATACCCTAAGATTTGAATCGCATATACTGGAGGTGACTCGAAACTGTTTTTTCCGGCTTAAAGTACTATATAAGATGCGTGAATTTCTTAGTGAGCAGCTCCGCATACGCCTTTGTGATTCCCTAATACTCTCTAGATTAAACTATGGTGACGTAGTGTACGGTCCGCGACTTTTGGTAAAAACGAAAAGACTAGTGCAGAGAGTGCAAAATGCATGCGCTCGATTTTGTTTTCGTGTACCACCGCGAAGTCACGTATCTCCGTTTCTGAATGAAGCTAAAACACTAAACATGTCGTCGCGAAGATACTCCCATTTAGCCACGCTTCTATTTGGAGTGATAAAAAGCAAAAAACCTTTTTACCTCCATGAACGTCTCACATGGACTAATAGACCGCGCACCTGCAGGTTTCCACTCTGCATTCCAAAACACAAAACTTCGGCATATAAAGGCAGTTTTAAATATTCCGCGACGAAAATCTGGAACAACATACCGCCATCAATGCGTTCTTCACAATCCGTTTATGCGTTCAAATGTCAACTCAAAGAGCACATTCTAAATCTACAAAACACGTCTGGAACAATTTTATTTGTGTAATGCGCCTCAAAACACAAAATTAAAAAGAAAACGGCAGAGTGAATCTTTATTGAGACATTAGCTGAAATTTGTGTTATGTTTCCTATTTAATTATATTGTTTCATGTTTAAATTTTTATTTAACTCGCGTCCACGTTTGTTTTTATTTTATTCATATATTTTTATTTCTTTTAATCGGCATTTTCGAAAAGGGTCCACTGAAAACCAGCGCTGTGGCCCTGCCGCAGCATTAGCTGAGTTGGGTCCTTTTCAGTGCAATAATACACTTTAATACTAATTATTAATATTGTACTCCACGTGTATTGTGCTGAATAAATTACATTTCTTTCTTTCTTCTATGTTATTATAAAGGGTCAAAAATCACATTTTCCTAAAAAGTGGGTTACGACCATCACCGTTGGAGGTATCGAATTAAAAATTATTGATGTGAAATATTTTCCGGAATAACACGCAAATTACAAGTTTTCGTTGTCCTGACCACAAAAGCAAAGTGTTTGTAGGAAAATAAAGTTTTTTCATGTTTCTGCGATAGAACCAATTAGAAAATGATATTGATAACCTAGAAACAAAAATCGTGTTACATGGTGTTATTGTACGAGCGGTAACCTGAATAAATTTGACGACCTCGTTGGCCCAAAACGGTTGGGCGACAATATTGTGTAGGTAGGACAAAATTGGGAAATTAACTATGGTTCTGGTCTGGTTGTTCTGGGTGCCTCCGTTGCTCTAGTACTCAACCAGACAAATTAGTGTGGTTGTCTGACACATTATTGTATTATTGTTATAATCACGCCGAATAATTTTGGCCGAACATGCCGCTGTTAGACCTCAGACCGAATATCATACGCTTTGCAACTCTAGTAATAAGTTATGGATGTAACAAAATATATGTCAATTTGACAAGAGTTATTCCGATCTCAATGTCTTATGTTATCAATCACTCTTCCACTCTCGACGCGTGTATATTGGTGCGTAATTTATAATTTATTAACTAATAATAATTTATATTGTTTAATGACAATGTTTCTAATAATTACTATTACAATTTATATAGTAAAGTTTTGGAGAAAAAGCGGTGTGCTATTTTCATCATTGTCGATTTACGCCCATAAAAAAGACCAAAATTGGAACAAACAAAAGCGCAATAAGCTACGTTAGTTACGTAACGCAAATGAAACCAAATACCGTCGTAACTCAAAAATGGTAGAGACGTGAAAACTCGATTTGGAAGTTCAAAATTTACTAAACCAATAAATTTATATTCTCGTTTATAGAGATAACTAAATATTGCGTATAAACAAAAATAATCTCATTATTCGCTATAAGATTCAATTAGTATTCTTTTTTAATTTTCAAATCGTATCAACATTTTTGAGTTATGACAGTATTTGATTTCATATGCGATTAACAAATAACGGGGCCTATCATTTATTGGCGGACTTGTTGGCTGCGCTAGCCAACATGGTTGCTGTTGAATTGTGATGTTAGCTGGCTGTTCAGACTCATATCGGGTGACATGACCAACCTTGGCAATCGTGACGAACATTTTGGCCAACACGGTGAACATGCTCGCCAATGAGTGAGGCTCATAAATCTGCATCCATGACCGAACGGTTACCATGCTGTTCTGCCACGCAGAGGTCCTGGTCATTTGTGTGAAGAATAAATAATAATTCATCTCAATCACTCATAGCCTGTGACTGATTAGGACTGATTTTTTAGATAAATGTTGACATGAAATTAATGCTTAATGTATAAGCATGTACATACAATGTAATAATGATGTATAAATATATAATAGTTTGTCATAGAAGGTTATTATTTTGTTGTTTTTTTTTAATTGACTGATTATTCTTTCTTGGTATTAGATGTCGACATGAAATTATAAGGTATATGTGTGTATGTTTAATGTAATAATAATGTATAATATTTAATAGTTTGACATAGATAGTTTATTATTTTGTTGTTATTAATTGATTGATTATCCGATGACAGTGCCATAATTAAATTAAATTATACATATTTGAAATAAATGTTGTTTTACATTCATGGTAATTGTGAACAAAATGTGTATTCACTCTTTTCAAAATAGTACAGTTTAAACAATACAACGATTTCTTGCAATTTGCTTAACTATGAAATGGAGACGTGTTTGAATTTGAATAATATATTATATTACGCCGCGTGTCCCTGAACATAATCATTTTATTATCTATTTTATTTATGTTTACAGATAAAACAATGGAGGCCATTCATGGAAAACGTCGCAACAATCTGTTCATTTTTGTAGCGTTGTTCCTTTCTTGGGTCTCAATGGGTAAGTTCTCTACTTTTATGTTTTATTTAAATAATGTTATACCTATTAGCGTCATAACACACATACGATGGGCCACAACTAGTTCTTGCGCTTTGTTTACATTAATATTGACCCTACGTCAAACATGGGTTGTTAGTTTGCACGACAAATTACTTGGCGGGAAAACCATTACCTAATCAAAAAGATTGAAGATAATAGAATTGAATTTAAATCAGCTTTATCTTGTACCAAAGTTATGCAATGCGGCCATCTAGATGGGTGACCTAACAGTACCTAACGGTACTGAAAAACATAACATACTTTTTTTTTAGTATTAACGTGATGTCTGTCATTGTGAAAAAATGAACGATTCATTATATGCTTTTATTCATTGAGTGAAGTTATTACTATAGCGCCATCTATTACAGTTAAACGAAAACAGTAAGCAAGCGCATGTACTATAAACTTATAGCTACTGAACAATAGATGGCATTGGCGTTTCTGTATAATTATTTTTTTATAATGGCAACATTTTTTACCGGAAATGATTGGCAGTGTCATCTAGTATTCGGTAGTATAAAGTTAGCCTTTATGCCTGTTTAGTAGAACTTCTTTATTCTACTAGATGGCGTCCAGAACAAGCTTGGTAGTTCTGTAATAAACGTATAGATGGCGGTTTACTCAATTTATATGGATTGGCCCACATTATTGAATGAAAGAAATGCTTTTAACACACGGTCATCCTTTCATGTTGCCTAAATTTTGTTAATGTTCGTGATAGCAAACACATAGAAAACAGGGTGGGCGGATTTGTAAAATACACGTGTTTCGTAACATCTGACAGTAAGAAGGTACTTATTGTAAGTAGTCCCTAAGTCCTTAAGATAATATAAATAGGTCATGAAACATATAAATTTCAAATAATATATTGTATAGGTATCGAACTTTAAATAAATGTAAATGTCGCATCCTTTGCTGCAAGAAGTCCACATCCGCAAAATGACAACTTTTCAAGTGCCGAGTGGTTTAAAGATTCTACAATCGAAATTTGTCAACAACTTTTTATGCTAGGATAGTTAGTTATACATGATTTGTTTCATGTAGTCAGTTTTTATGACTTTCTTGTGACAAAAGCAATTTTGATATATGATCATGTGACGTTACTATGTCAAAATGTAAGCCCCGTAGTATTTTGAGCCTGGGAACCATTGACTTACAATTATATGGACGTCGGGTCCGCGCTAAAAAGTGTCCGCACTTGTAAGGCGCTAAAATCGTATACTGAGCGCCAAACTCCGCTTTAGTCTTCATTTGTTCGACTGACAGCGCGATACTGCGATGACATTACAATTTAAATTTCGAATAGGTTGACTTGGGACATTTTTTTCGTGGTTTTTGTATTAGACCCGTCGTCCATTTATTTGTAAGTCAATGCTGGGAACCATAAAACAAGGCATAAATGCAACTTTTTTAACCGACTTCAAAAAAGGAGGAGGTTCTCAATTCGTCTGTGTTTTTTTTTGTATGTATGTTACGCGATAACTCCGGTATTTGTGAACCGATTTTCATGATTCTTTTTTTGTTGGCAAGGGGGTACTTCCGTAGTGGTCCCATTTTATTTTGAAGAAATCTTCCACCTCGAAGGGTGACTGTTCACACAAGAAGATTCATATTTATAAATAGCGCCTAACTTTAATTTAGGAGCATTGCTCCTAAATGAATTGGAGAAATAGCAAAATCAACCATTAAAGTAATTGTACTTTAATGGTTGATTTTGCTATTTCTCCAATTCAAGGCGTTTTTCTCTCAATACACTTTCGAGTAGTGAGAACCGTTATTATCTCCAGTGTCAAGTACTGTATAGTGGCGAACTAGGGGATATTTCAATAAAACTTAGCAAATAGACGTAATTCCACGTACTTTTGAGGTTGGTTTTTTTAGTACTCTGTACTGATCATTATTTCAGCATACAGCATCGACTGTTTCAAATGTGTGTCAATGAACGGGCATTTCGCCCCTTGCGACGACCCATTCCATAACAACCACTCGCTCGAGATGCTCGAGTCGCCTTGCATGGGCGGACGGAAGGGGAGAGACGGGTTGTTCCCGGCCACTTCTTGTTTGAAGATCGCTGGTGTTTTCGGTAAGATATACTACGTACAGAGACTGACAGAAACGATCGATAAAATCGAGCAACTCTGTTAGTTGATAGATCTTATTGATTTTCAAAACAAAGCACGTCGAGCGACAATTGCAATCGTCAAAAACTGTCCTTACACGCGGCCATTGCAAGGTCAGGAAAAAAATTAAATAAAAGCTGAACTAAACTCATGCTTTATGAGTGATTACAATCTGTCTCTCAACTCGTTTTCTTAAGTACGTTACGGCTAACTTTTGTTTAATTATTTACAGCTTAAATCGCACAATATTATCACAATGTTATATTGATCAGAATCTGTTTTATTTTCTAAAAGGCCTGACGGCTGAGTCGGGTAGATAAAATTATCTGTCTTTCGCCTTACGCGATTTTAGTCGGCTAGTAGCACTGGCCTTCTATATGTTCGATTGATTAAACAAAAAAGGGACGTTACGTTACGTTAGTTTTATTTATGAAGTTAAGCAATAATATTAATGCGTTTTCAGACGACACGGGCGAAACCATAACGGTTCGCGGCTGCGGCCTGGATTCCGGTACGGTCACAACTGATACTGAGATCATTCGGATGTCGCATTGTGGAAAGTTTTACTACGGCGAGAGGTTAGTTTGACACTCGTGAGTTTTTTTTGTCACACGGCATTCCAATCATTAAAAATATTTATAACTAAACAATTTCTCTTGTACCTACTCACGACTGACAAAACTTTTTTAAATAATATGTTTCAATAGTGTTGGGTAATGTCTGAAAAATTTGAAATAACGAAAAATTGTCAAAATATTTTACAGAAAAAAAGAAAAACTGCGAGAAAAATTGCACAAATTTTCTTCACATATTTAGGAACATATTCTGTCTTCATGAATATTTTTATAGTAAAATTTGATAAATGCTGTGCAGCACCTCCTCTATTGTCTTGAACGTCTGCTGTTCAGGTACGTGCACGGCTGCCTTCAAAGTTGCAACGACGCAGACGCGTGCAACGCCGCACCCCCCCGCGGCCCGCACGTCACATCACGCGCCGCCATCTTGCTGCTCACATGTGCTCTGACGTACTTGTATAGGGAGAGCTAACAGAAATAAGGTTAAGTTATAAAATGGATGATACAGGAGTCGATGTTCGGGTGTTTGATTAGTTTATTTACCACTGAAACAAAAAATGAGGTCCTTTTCGCACTCAATATTCAAGTTCAAATATATTTAATTCATGGGTAAGCAAATTACATACATTTAAAATCTTTACATTGGTTGAAATACACTACTCATTCTTAAAGCATCGTCTTCTCCTAACAAGTATGAGTAAGAAAATATCGTCGCCTTACTTTATCAAGGGTCTTAATTTGGATGCATCCCTTTAACAGTAGGCAAAAGCCACTTGTGATGTGAAAATAGGCCTGCAAATTTGTATATACAATGCATTTCAGTTAGTTTGTGCTTTAAGATAAGACGACTCCTCCTACGTAAAGTATCGTATGTCGAAATTGCCAAGTTTACAAGGGAGCGTTTTAAGTTTTGAATTCACTGAAATGTAACACGTGACTTTAGCATAGAAATGCTAAATTAAATTGTAAAATGATAAAATAAATCGCAGTTGTTCATCTAACCGATGTCTAGGATTTTGATGTCTAGGATTTTATAATACTCTGAGTTTTGCCGAATAAAACTGGGAAACAAAGTCACGTGTTATGTTCATTTCAGTGAATTCAAAACTTAAAACGCTCCCCTGTAAACTTGGCAATTTCGACATACGCTACTTACGTAGGAGGGGTCGAAGAGTTTGAGAAAGTAAGACAACGGTATGTAGGTTGCTTTTTGTAAATAAACAAATAAGTAATTATTGTCAACGATGAGTAATATTTGTTTAAATACACATGTATTATTTACAATACTTATTTAAAATACTCACGGGTAGATACAACCTGAAACACTTTACCTTCGGAACGTCCTACGTCCCGTAAGATGGCGGAATTCTTTTGTTTCACGGAAACCTGGTGTGTGAAGAGAACCTTAGTATTTGTTACGGTGTGTCTGGGGTTTTCTTGTGACGTTTAATTTTTGCAACTCCGTCTAAGTTTAGACTCTCAGACTCCAGCAGGCTTAGTTTCCCATGCCTCATGGAAGAATGGCTTATGTAGAGGACCCACATCCTCTCCAATTCTTGTAATTCTATCGACTAATATTGTAGATAGCGTTACAAGAATTGGAGAAGATGTGGGTTATATTTTTCTGTATCTAATGTAGCAATAAACATGTTTGACGTAACTCCACTTACGTCATTCTTCCATGAGGGGTGCGATATCTCGCCCTTGATAATAAAGTGGCGAATTCGAAAAGTTAAATTTATGGGGAAAGTTACAAAATAAATTTGGAAAAAGATATAGTAATACTAATTTCATGTCGAACACAATTTTGTTGTATTTGGCACCAGGCAAATGGCTATATGTATAACTACGTATACAGGCTATTTTTTAATTTATATTTTCGTATCGAGTTCTCCAATTTTGTCATTTTATTACTAAAAGTGCGATGTCTCCAAGCTATCAATTAACTCGCTGCAATGACGTCATACGGGCTGTCTCTCCAAACATAACCGTCGTGCACACTAATGTTACAGTAGACAAGACAAAGTTGCTCTACTCCCGCGAATTTTGTTTATCTGCGTTAATACTAAGCCAGCTGGAAGAACTTGGGTCGCAGGAGAGCGAACCTGCCGGTTAACAGCGTAAGATCGTCGAACAGGGCATATTCCTCAACGTTAACCATTCAAGAGCCAAACCTGCAAGGGCACAAGAAGGATTTGTCCATTAAATAATAATTATTAGCAATAAGGCACACCATCATTGTCTGGTAGCATTCAGATGTAAGTTGTTTGACTACTTAACAGATTTCTTTATGAAACCAAATGAAGGCACGAACAAGCCGTACGCATGATATTAAGCGAAACGCATGTCTATAACAGTTGCAGTGCCACTTAGAGCTTTAAATCGCAAAGATCTTCGGGGCACTTACACTCGTCACCCTGAGATATAAGTTGACAAGTTACACCGTGCCAGTAATTTCACCAGCACCATTACCCTTTAAAACGGAACGGAGTAATGTTCATATTACTCCTTGGCGGCAGAAATAGGTAAGGTA
Source organism: Hyposmocoma kahamanoa (assembly GCF_003589595.1). NCBI lineage: Eukaryota > Metazoa > Arthropoda > Insecta > Lepidoptera > Cosmopterigidae > Hyposmocoma > Hyposmocoma kahamanoa. The sequence continues at coordinate 1,715,253 of NW_020653777.1, forward strand.
GCAGAATTTCCTGGACGAACTCTTTCACAAGAAGCTCTACTGCTACTAAAACGTTGAACTTTTGACTTGTTAATTTTACGTCTCAGGGTAACGGGAGCAGTGGTGGTGCTACTCGGATTATTGCGAATAGAAGATCTGTCTAGCATTGCAACTGCGTGTGTATGGCCTCATACATTCTTCGATATAACTCTGCGCACGCGGCGATCTACTTTAACCACGTGCCGCTCTTTAACTTACATACTTGATTCACACTTTATTTGATGTAGTATGTTACCAACTGTCAACACGACATCAAGGAAAGATTTGCCACCATCTCCATCAGAATCTGTATTTTTACGTACAATATACTTTTACCATTGTCTTTGCAAGTGTTTCTCTGCGTACTACCACTACAATCCATGTATGGCCCATACAGCTTGACTTGTTCGTTCCACTACTTGACATCTTAAAAAAAGAAAAAACAACCTAGAAAATTAATAGGATTATTTATTAAGTCCAGATTATGAATTCATATACATTTTAATTGGGTTTATCAATAAATAAAAACTCCGTTAAAACTTCTTTTGTAACATTCTCTGTTATGTAGTCAAACTTTTTAATATGGTCGTGGGCTATAGACTTTCATTTCGCGCCTAACTGTAACTATGTTCCTGATATATACTAATATATATAATGTTTATCTTTATTTTATATAGTATGCTATCTTTTTAATTATACTCTATGATATACGGGGTAGTGCACAGACTGTTCCCATAAACAAAGTGGTATTTATGAAAAAACCCGACCTCAAAAGTTTGTGGAATTACATCAGTTTGCCAAGTTTTATTGAAATAAGTTAATGGAAAGTGGGCGAGATCCAATCCGGGTCTATGGGGATAGACCTTATTTATCACCCGTAAAGGTGGACATTTATTCCAAATTTGAAAATGGGACACACGGAATCATCGAAATCGGTTCAGAAAGACCATTGACTTACAAATAAATGCACGACGGGTCTAATACAAAAACCACGAAAAAAATGTCCCAAGTCAACCTATTTAAACGTAGTGACATGTAAAGGAATATGTAAAAGCTAAAACGTGGAATTTAAATTGTAATGCCATCGCAGTACTGTCTAATTTTGCTTGCTTCGCTGTCAGTCGAACAAACGAAGACTAAAGCGTGAATGACGCTCTGTATACGATTTTAACGCCCTATAAGTTCGGACACTTTTTATCGCGGACCCGACGTCCATATAATTGTAAGTCAATGACAAAGGCACAAAAAAATACAGTCGAATTCGACTGTGAGATTCCCAATTGGGAATCTACTCCTTTTTCTGAAGTCGGTTAAATATAAATAAGTAAACAACATGACATCCTGATAAGTAGCAATTATGTAAGCACAACGTTTTAACAACAAAAAACACAGTTATTTAGGGACTAACTATGCAAGTCTTACAATCTATATTGAAAAAGCAATATCTTGCTTTTTCAATGTTTTTAATCTCGTGGAATTCGGTGCTCAGTGCTTACAAAAAAATATTAAATAATAATTCATGATAATATTCTGTAATATTATTGTTTAAATAATATAAAATGCCACCGAAATTAGATGGAGAAAACTAACTTGAAAGTCTTAAAATCTATATACTTTGTCTATTCCGACTTCTTTTGATATCAAATCGTAATTTATTGAAAAAATAATTGGGCATTCGGATAGCAAGTGTTAGAATCAAACTGGTTATAGGTAGCTGTTAGTAACGTCATAAGCCAAGATCATTTTGCTTAAAACTCTGTGAAGAAACGACACTTTAATATCTTTAATATTAGTTCACTTGACACTTCTGAAAACATGCTTCGGATCCATATTTATATGAGTTAGAAAAAGCTTTCAATGTGATAGGAAACCTGTATAATGTTTCTGGTAACAGTTAAAATGAACACCCTGTATGATTCAAATCCACTTGCTGGAGAAAAAGGCTTTAATATTATTGAACATGTTGCTGTTAGGAGCTCCACACAATGTGTATATATACAGTTTATAAATGTATAATGTAATGCAACATGTGATTATACACCAAAAATGCTTTTATCATAATACGAAATACATGAAACAAATTATGTATACGTAAAATTTTATAATCGTATTGAAGTACAAAAAGTTCTCAACTAATTTCGTAGAATCTTAAAACCTCTCTCCCGAAAAGTTGTCATTTTGCAGATGTGACTTTATTAAACCAAAAGGTGCGATTTATTGTATTTCTATGTGATATTTTATAGTCGTTTTTGTAGTATTTATAACCGATAATAAAAAAATAGTCTGTGAAAAAAAGCGCAGCGTGTTGGAGCTCTTTAGATTTTTTTGTTCTGCTTGGCTGTGATTTTTATTCTAGAGTGAAACTTGTGTACATTATAAGGTGTATTTTTGGCAATTCAAAATCGGCCTATTGAGTTACTTACTAAAATAAAAGCATATCTATTTACCATCAAGTATATAACCAGAAATAGAGACGAAATGTCATTTAATTTATTTGAAAACTATTTTGCCAAATCATTGCGGTGACAACTGCGCTGCGATTGGCCAGCCCGAATTCCAAATAATTGATGGGTATCGTCAATTATTTCAATTCAAATCGACCAGTTTAGCTTGAGCTTTGCTATAATGGACGATAACGAAAAAATTACATATTTAATATTTAATTACCGGTGAAATGTGATTCCGTTTGTTTTGTAATAAGATGTTTTGCTGTACTTCCCACACCACCGAATGGCACAGCCCCCCATAGTTAGAGATATTATCTTTATTGCAATAAATCAGAATATTTTTGGAATATACGTATATACAGGTCAGTCATTGGCGCTGTACTATTTCAGTTTTCTAATTTGTGATGTCAGCACAAACGAGAGTTGATGTTTAAAAGTGATATAAGGCCCATTGCCTGATGAGTTGCCAGGGATGGATGGCCCTTATTTCGTCTCTATTTCTGGTTATATACTCGATGCTATTTACTCTTCATGAAAACCAGGTATTTTAACGATTTTTTTAACACCAATGGTTTTTTTTGTCAATTACATTTTCAAACATAAATTATAAAATTGCTTAAAAATAAATCCATCGCTGTCAAAAAAAACGAGCTTGATAGACACTTTTGATGTGTGTAGATTTCTTTCTATATATCGCACATAGGCTTCAATACTGACACAAATGTGGCACCCTTAGATCAAAGATCCCCAAAGTTTTGTGGGAGATAGATGTAGAAAAAAAGGGGAGATATGTAATGACGCTATATGTAAGATCGGGTACCGATGTCGCCACTTTTTAGCTTGTGTGCAATTCAAAGTTTACGCTCTATTATCTACTACCATAACTTAAAGATTTTGATTGGGTAGGGCTTAAAACGTGAACATGATGTAACACAATTTTAAAATTTAACAAAATTAAACTTACAGTCACTTGAGTAAAAGTTATATTACAATATTTCAGTATTTTTTTCATCCTGGTTCAGCCAGTCACCATCAGGTGGCGTTATTTAACTATTACACGTTACTATTACACGCAACTATTATAGGCAACTATTACACGTTAGATGGCGCTGAAACTCATTTTTCATTACACTAAGAATTCACGGAGCGGTTTTCACCCATGCCTGCCGCGGGACTTCGGCATCTGTAGAATGTGATAGTTAAGTATGTAAAATTTTAAATTTACTAATTTCACGGCGCATTTTACGCTTGTAGTGGTGACGGTTGCTCGCGGTTGCCGTGGTGGGGTACTAGTAGAACCGCGTAGGACACGATCAACTTCGCGCTTAGCGGCCGTCGTCATCCGCGCACTTTGGCGGTCGGTTCAGGCGCAAGTAGTGCAGGCGCACGCGGGATGAGTTCTCTATTAACCGCGCGACTTGCGATTAACTCTCACTAACTTCGCGGTCCGTTCCGCAATCGCAATGGTTTCGTGCCCACAACCGCGGCGGCTACGTTCCCGCACAAACTGCAGGGTCGTGAGTATCGAAATAAAACCGCTGTCCCGCAGCACCGGCGGGCGCGGATGGAAACCGCTCCGTGAATTGTTAAACTTATTAACCTTAAACTGACGCTACTCAACGAGGGATGTGGATCCTACCTAATCGATAGAAACCATGTGGCTGTTTTTAATATTAAAAAAATATTCCATTTTTCATACTATACCTACACTGGTACTGGTGTATTATTAAATTAATATATTAATATAAAGTATTATCATTTTCTTAATGGCGGCCACTAGGCTTGGGCCAGTGTCAGTTTTATAAGAATAATATAAACATATAGCGATCGTCGCCAGTGTCAGTTGTCCATTATATGTTACCACGGGTTGGTGAAGCTGTCATTGTCAAGCGTAAACTCGGACCACCAACGAATTTAATAAATTAAATTATGTTGTTTTTTTATGAAGGATTTATGTAATTTTCTATAATTGTTTCTAATTTACATTGCATGCACATGTAAAATAAAGCCGATTTTATTTTATTTATTTTTTAAATGCATTTGCTATGGAAATTTAAACAAAGTCAGAAATAGTAATAAGAAAACCAATATTTCGATTTTCCTACAGCTAAAATCCAACCTTCTCTTATTTTGAACTCATTGAAAAAACTTAAAAATAAAAATACTCTACGTTTAATCTACGAGTATATTGGAATTTAAATATCTAAATTATCTAAAACAATAATACACAGACATTTTTGTTCAAACAACAGCAACATACAAATTTACATGAAATTAAAACTGTTGTCCGAAATAGGAGTTGTGTTAAAGTTAATCGAAATAAAATGTTTAGTAATAATAATAATAAAATAAAAGAAATCAATTTAACGTGAATGCTTTTCGCTTCGATATTTTAGGGACTTTAATTACAAAAATCATAGTAAGAAATTCAAACATTTCAGCAAAAAATTATTGTCGATAAACATCAGTCATCGTAAATGAACATCACTATATTTGAGTCTAGAAATTTGTATGGAGACAAAAAGAAAACATTGAATAATAATAGAAATAGTAACTAAAAATGCAAATAGCCGGTGGAATGTTATCTCACTGGTTTTAAAATTTTTGTTTTCACTCCAATTTTTACAAGGTGCATCGCTACATCTTGGCATTTTCACGTTTTACGAGAGATCTTGTATGTACAACGATCGCCATGTCACTGTGACGATGTTTGTAGGCGTGTCACCTCGATATGATCATTTTGATCATATCGAAGCGACACGAACCACGCCCCCATACCAAATCTCCCCTTTTTTTCTATATATATGGTCATACCACGTGTAAATTTTACAAAAACATTGTAGAAGCCGGTGTGAAATATATGAACACATTACACCTATACAGCGCAATTACTTCAGTGCTCAAAATTAAATTGCCTGGTCTTTACTTTTTGTTAAGTTCACTCTGTATATTAGTTCCATAAAACGTACCTACTTATAGCAAATTATAATGGAGGGTGCTCAAAAATGTTGATTACAATTAAGATTATATTTTTGAGCATCATTTATATTTAAAATGAAAATAAGAGAGAATTAATATCAAATATTTGTATTATTAATAAAAAAGTAAATGTTCATTTAAAAAGATTGTGTATCATGTATTTATCAAATGTAAAGCTATAAAGCACATAAGGCACAATATACATTGGGGCAAATGTTAGGGATCGTTTACACTTGACGAAATTACATATCATTTTTTTTAAACTATTCCCCGCCTCTGTAGACATTACGCATATCTTTTTCCTTTATTTTTTATACAAATCATTGTAGAAATATGTGGAATTGGCTGAATGATTTGGGATAAAATTTAGTGGACAGTGCTTTTAAATTTTCAAAAAGCGAACAAGGCGATATTGTGATAAAAATTTTGAAATTGTCTATTTACAATATAAACTAAAAGTATTCAAAGTGATATCAGATGTTCGAATTTTAGAATCACGCTTTATTTTATATACTTCATATCACGCTCGACGTATAAGTAGCCAAAACCCCCGCGGGACCCATCGTACCACTAAGTGAAGTGAAGTGGTAGTGTGGTGGGTAATTTTTTAAGTCCCTGCCGTACTACCATAGATAAAACCAAGTGGAAACGATTCCTTACAAAGTAGTAAATAATTTATATATACAACATACTATTTCTATGTCAGGTTTAAAAGCAATTTTGTATTTCATATAAGTAGCTAGACAAATCGATGTACACATACAGGGTGTCTATTTAAAGGTAACCTATCACAAACTCGTTTTTTTTCCGAAATAACGTTTGTTCGAATTTTCATTACACCGAAAACCGAATTATAACAAAATCGTTGTTCTTTCAGGATATGTTGGATGTTTATCGCAAAAACACGATTAGGTTCGGTTAGGTTAGGTTTAAAAGAAAAAACATTTTCCTGTCAAAATTACTTTTAGCAAACGTTATTTCTGAAAATGATATTTCGGGTTACTGATAGGTTACTATTTAAGTCGTCGTCAAAACTGGTGCTTATTCTGTTCGGTTTACTTTTTAAATCGAACTTTGACCAACATTTGAAAGTTTGTAATTTTTTTTTTCATTTATATAAATCTTTTTCCGTTTAAATTTAAAAATAATGAACGAAAAATGCCGTGATCTAAATGCTTTTTATATATTTATTATATTCGTGTTCTTTTTTGTTATTTAAATGACTATTTTGTTTTTCATGATATACATAAAGTTTTGTTGTTTCATTTTTTGTAACTGTTTGTGTTAAGTATTAATTTTGAATATGAAAAACAGTTCATTTATTATAATAGTTTTTATTTTGAGATTGCAATGTCACAAAAACTTGAATGAAGTAACAGCGTGGACGAAAGCAATTGAGAACATGAATGTTACTTTGAGCAATTCAAATGAAAAGCGAGGTCCACGTCGTATCGGAGTCAAAGATTGTGTTTTCAGCATAGATGCTTTTGCTTTGCTTTTTACTACACTAACAAGAGCCGAGCTCTTACACGGATAGTGAACGAGGACTTAGAAAAACACTTGTTAGTTGTTCTCACACATATTTTTTGTTGTATGTCAGAGGCTCTGATTAGTTTGGGCTCCAATCTCCCACAGTACATTACTCTAAGCATATGTAATAATATGCATCTCTACTGTAATGTTTCTTTGTTTTGTGTTGTGGAGAAAAAAAAAAGATATTTATTATTATTATAGAATAAGCACCATTAAGTTTAGGCGCGGACTTTGAAGATCACTTGTGTAATTTCGCGAAAATAAATAATATATACATTAATTAATCATGTTGTTTTATTTCAAACCGTTAAGTAAGCAATTGCCACAGGATAAGATTAAAACGTTTATTCAGTACAAGCAGACAGAAACATTGTCAATTACTTCTCAAGGTATAGAACATAAATTAGTACACACTATATAAATTCATATAGAGTGGTTTACATGTCATGTGTCGCCACCTCTGAGGTCCCGGATTCGATCCCCGGCCGGATCAACAAACCAACTTTTCTATTATAGTCCCGCGTGTGGGTGTTTGTGGTATCGTCGTCATTTCCTATTTTCATGACACAAGAGCTTTAGTAATGTACTTTGGTATCAACGTGTGATGTTGTTTAATATTCATTTTTTGATATTTAGGGTAGAGAAGAACATAAATTATACGATATTAAATAGCAAGTTGTGTACGGGCCACGTACAGTATACGGGCCACGGACACGGTAAAGGAATCGGGGCACGTACAGCCCTTATTATTTAAAGCACATCGAATTAGTTTTAAGTTAGTTGACAAATCGCGCCACTAACGGTAAGCCACGGGTGACCATCCAACTTAACAAACAATGAAACTATACTTTTACTTTAAATCCGTTTACGTACGGCTCACCCAACCTAACTCATACCGAGACTTCTAAGGCCATACAAACAAGTTGATTGAAAACAAGTGCCTACTAAATTCAACGGTATTATACTTGTAAACAATACGATGCAGTAAAATATTGAAAGTACAGATTTCCATGCACGTTTGCTACCGGATGTACTTGTAGGTAGTGCTTGAAAAGATTGGGCACTGTCGATGGTCTCCAAAGCTCAGACCGTCAGTTCTTTATTCCATCTTCGTCTACAACGTGTTCATCCAGATAAGAGTCAGTAGTCTGGCTGGTACCTGAAAGAAATCTAAATTTTAAAATATGTTATAGTATAATAAGCAATGGTCTGAAAAACATGTTCCACATATTATATAGATACATATTTTATATAGATATATACATGGAGTTGGTAAAACCACCAAATATTAATTAATTGCTTTTGTAGAATTTCGGATTTCCGGAAATGGTTTTACTGCATCATCAATCAAATTGTATATATACACATATATGTGTATATGTATATATATATATATATATATATATATATATATAATACAATTGATGATGTATACAATTTGAACAGTAAATATAAACAGATTGTCTTTTTTATTTTTCGGTTCACAAAACTGAAATTACAATTGCAAAATAAGGCAAAAGTTTGGTTAACATTATGATACTATTCTAATTGAGTCTACTTTTAATCCTCACGACCAGTTGAACAAGTAACGATGTGGGATTTTTCATTGTAATCCAATAAGAATATTCGCTCCTACGTCACTTTTGTTCTCGTCCAATCACACTTCAGCGCGGCTACAACACACCAATTACAATAATTCCTTGTCACTATTTATTCAGTCTCCGTCCAATCATTTTCAACGCGGCGACAACACAACCAATTACAATCATTCCATTTCACGCATTTATTTAGTCCAGAGTTTCTTAACATGTGGTCATTGGACCGCTAAGGGGTCCGGTAATTAACGCCGTGTAGGGTCCATGGTGAGCTTGCCTAATACAATGCATTAATATAAAAATTGGTATACAATATATGGTTAATAAATAGATACTGTGCACGTGACCTTTTTCAATTTTCGCGCCCTTTGACGGCCATCCATTATTGGAGCGAGTGAAAAGTGCCTTTAACGTCAACACTTTTGTCGGTCCAATCATGGTTTTAATTAATTTCAGAATCTGCATATACAATAGCAACCGTCACACCAAATATTCATATGCCTTAGTAGATAGTACATTTTAGTAGCAGTACGCAGTTTTGGTTTTGAAGGGTAAGGGGTGCTGGTGAAATTACAGGCACATGGGACTTGTCAACTTACGTCTCAGGGCGACGGGCGCAATGGCAGTGCCCCTCAGATCTTTGCAATTTAAAGCTCTGAGTGGCGCTGCAACTGTTATGGACAGGCGTGTAGCTTATCAACAGGCGCACGACTTGTTCGTGCCGTCGCCTGGTGTTATAAAAAAATAATAATAAAACAAACAATAAATCACATTTTGGCGCGGCCACAACACAACCAATTACAATAATTCCATCTCACGTATCTATTCATGAGCCGAAACCTTTTCAGTGCTTATTTGTTGTAAAGTTTCTACTCTTGTTGTATGAAATGCTATAATGTAATGGTGCTGAATAAATGCTTATCTATCTAAATGCTTATCTATCTATTCAGACCTCGTCCAATCACATTTCAGCGCGGCGACAATACAACCAATTACAATCATTCCCGCTCACGTGTCTATTTATAGTCTCAACCAATCAAACATCATTAAATTTCCAATTTCATTTATACTCGTTAAAAAGACCAAGTTGCAAGATGGCCTACCTAGGCTACCAAACCAGCTGTCATGGCTCATGGACTCACGGCTGGTGTCGCACTTGCACTTGCGCAACTCCTCGAGTGCTCGCAGCTTTGATGGTAGCAGAATCTTCCGATGCTCGGGATTGTTCAGATCTGGGGAGAAAAATCGATCAAAAAAAAAATCGAGTGTAAATAACCAAGTAAGTACTAGGCTTTTGGAGTCTCGACGATATTTTGGCATTCTCGAGACCCGAGACTGATGTTTTCAGTGTCGGAAATATCGAAAATTCTGAGAAAGTTCCTACTCTTAAATTTGCGGTAGTCGCGGAACTGAGACGGACCTATTTCCGGTTCTTATGGACGGCCAATTAACTTCCGCAAGTTAAGAGTTAATTAAACAGTAATAGTAAATGTACATCGAGTATATAACCAGGAATAGAGACGAAATGTCATTTAATTTGTTTGAAAACTATTCTGCCATATCATTACTGTGACAACTGCGCTCCGATTGGCTAGCCGGAGTTCGAAACAATTGACGGGTGTCGTCCACAGTTTCACTTCAAATTGACCAGCTAACTTGAGCTTTGCTATAATGGACGAAAATTGCAAAATTACATATTTAATTTTTAATTACCGATGAAATGTGATTCCGTTTTTTTGTAATTAGATGTTTTGCTGTTTTTCCCACACCACCGAGTAGAACAGCAAGGCATTGTTAGAGATATTATCTTTATTACAACAAAAACAGAATATTTTTTGGAATATACGGAGACGTACACACAGGTCAGCAGTTGGCCTGTCTATATTTCAGTGCACGGGAGTTCATATTTATAAGAGCTGTATCGCTAATGTGTTACTAGGAATATATGGCCCTTATTTCGTCTCTTCTTCTGGTTATATACTGGATATAAATGTACAATAAGGTTCATCCTCCCGCCTCCCAAGCAGAGGCAGCGGTGCAGGAAAACAGCGTGATGAAAACTGCACATCGAGGATGGTTCACAACCCTTGGAAAACGCGTGTTGATGATGATTTTATAAAAAGTTTACTAAACCAACATGTTTTATTCTGGTTACATAGACATGGTAACACTGTTGAGTGGTGCTTGGTATAATCTATGGAGATTGAACAACGATAACATAAAATCTAAATTAAACACTCTTGGTTTCTTACGTGCCCATTACAAAAAAATAAACTTTCGTAAGTAATTTTTGATGTTATAATTGAAGTTAATAAAGACCTTCATAAAAATATTATGTTTTGACTGCTTAAACACCTACCCTATAAATATGGAAACCAGTTTTCCAAACGGTCTTCGAAATCTCGCTTTTCCCGGGATTTTTGAGACCGAATCGAGTCTCTACTTATTACATGCAACAATGCTGTGTTCCGTATTGAAGGTTAGGCAGAGCCAGTGCAACATGAGACATGAAATCTTTCCCAATATTCCAAGACGCATGACAAGAACGTGTCCTTAATATTGCAAACTAAACATAATTAAAATTCAGTGCATCTGTCTCTTTCTTTGTGTCTCTTTTAGAGTAGCAATAGTCGTAACGCCTTAACTTAAAATGAAACCTTCTGTCTTTACCTCCCTGCAAACGAAAGAGACGGATGCGCTGAAATCAAATAAAGTTCAGTTTTCTATGCCTGCCTGAGTCGAGGAGGAAATCGCTGCTTTGCAAGAACAGTAGCTTAAACCAAAATAGTTTATATTTTCTTTGTAATACAGCTGCATTCAGAATGTGCTAAAAATTATTGCAAAAAAAACAGCGAGCTTTTTATTGGTTAAAATTTAAACGTGACAACATGGATTCTTTAGATGTGTTTCAGTTCTTTTAAAACCATCTTCGTGATAAAGTCAGTAGATTTTGAGATAGGCCGCGTTAATCTATAGTCTATCTTTTAGAAGATCGAGTAAAATGACAGTTGATTGCTTGTCTTGAAAGAATGTTGGTTACGCTTGCAATAAATAGCCGAATTTATTTCAAATCAGTTATCATCGATCCATTATTCGTCCAACTGCTGGCACAGGCTCATTTAAGCCGCCAATTTTTATGCACTGCATTAAATTAGAACTATGTCTATTAAAAATACAAAGAGAAGACATATTTTAAAGTTTTTCATTTTATCAGCATATTCTTGTTAAAATGTATATGCATAAACTCGTACTAGTAGATCAACTGTCAAAATAAGAATGTAGAAGGCAATAACGCAATTAGTAATCATTAGAACGTCGTAACATTCACAATTCAAACATTTTACTTTAGTCTTCAAAAAAGACAGACTATTACAGTAAGCCTTGGAAATGTACTAACCAAAGGACTCTTCACTCTCTTCGTTTTCGCCGTATTCTTCTTTGTCAACCATGGGCGGCGTGACGCACTTGCAGTACGGGTCCTTCTCGGCCTCTTCCTTTTCGACCCGGCGGCGTATCTCTGAAGGCAGGATTTTCGAACCTGTAAAGGTTATTGGTTCAGTCCGAAAACAAGCTATATCGTGCATTCTACTTCTACGCTACGCTTATACCTCTTCCGAAGATAAGGCATGATTTGGTGCAAATAAAGATTATGAAATAATATAAGATGGTATAAAGATGCATGTATCAAATGAGTTATAAGTTTCCCAATTATAATATCGTCGGTGTTAGTAGAAAAGGCAGTGACGTTTCGAATAAAATTTCAGGGAAGCATGTTCTAGGTTTTCACGGCACAATTTCCAGAGTTATTGATTTCATTCGTCATTACCGTCTCTCTGAAGAATTAATAAATAACCTGGAAGATGTATAAATACCATATTTATGGCATACGGCATGTCAACGATCCGGAGGTTTATCTAACAAGCTGAAGGTTTGTATTTGAGTCGCTGTTTGCTTTAGAATCTGTGGTTATCCTTATTAGATCATTAGATCTTATAACTACCAACCCAGTTTAGGCACCAATGTTCCATCTCACAATTTAATTGTGCGATGTTCCTTAGTTTTAGTACTCTGTAAAATGTATTGTTAAGGTGGAAAAGAACAATAAATTATTTGTATTTATTATACTGTACGCAAAGAGCGCCCATAAGTTCCGTTGAGTTATCCAATCCGAAGACTCGACGAGTACAGATAAAAAATGTATTTTTAATTAACTCACATGGCACTTTGTATGGTTCCTCGGTCCTCTCAATTGCGTCCTGTCGGATGTGCCGCATCACGTAGCGGTAGTCACTCTTCTTCACTGGTAGAATTATCGCTCCAGTTGCCACATCGAACACTGTAATTTTTTTGTGTTCTATATTATTTGACTCCCGGGCAAAAGGGTCTATTACGAGATTGCATTCCACCGGGCACTGCAGGCTGTAAAATAAGTAATACTCGACAAAATTAAAAAACGCATGATGCGAATGAAGCTTCACACTTGACATTCTTTTAATTAGGTCGAGTAGACCCCCAGAGTAGTAGAAGATACATTTGTATACTTCACGCAACTTCTAAGTCGTGGTAGCATAATAAGGTTTGACCGCCTCTCAAGCAGAGATCGTGAGTTAGAATCTGGGCTCGCACGTCTGAGTTTCTCGGAATTTATGTGCGATGTTTAATTTGAAATTTACCTGTACGTCCAAGATGGTCCACAACCCTCATTGGGCCAGGGTGGCGGACTATGCCCTAAAACCTCGCCTGAGAGGAGACCCGTGCCCAGCAGTGAGACGTATAGTTGGGTTGATGATGACTCTACTACTACCAACATTACAACGGACAACTGTCACAGCTGGTGTTGCCAGCTCTGTATCGACCACATCCAAGCGTACTGCTTCATGTTTCACCACACTAGTCGATAGGTGGCGTTGCTGTGACAACGATGCGACAAATATTAAAAAAGGATCAATATTTTAGCATGAGTTCCATCAAACCTAAGTTAAAACAACATCTATAAATACATAGTTTTTAAACTATCGTATATTAACCGTAATTGACCAACTCCTTGATTTCGATCTGTTTCGCCAATTCTTCTTTAAAGTGCTTGTCGTATTCAAATTTCACTTCTTTTCTCTCAGCCCGGCGTTGCTTAACTTTGGTGACAACTGAAGAAGACAATAATAAACTATTACATTGTAATGTATCGTGTAGCGACTTCAACAGTGTCACAAGTAAAAAATATTATTATTTTGGACATTATTATGTTTTTACAGGATATAGAACGGAGAGTGTGCGATGGAATTGCATAATTTGATTCCACTTTCCCCTTTCCATCATTGGGGAACTAGACGTGGGCCGGGACTCCATCCCTATGTTGTGGATATTCCCAGAAATCGCACGAAGCGTTGCGCTTCCACATTTATACGGCGAGCGTCTAGGGAGTGGAATTCCCAGCCGGCGGACTTATTCCCCGAACGCTATAACTCGAACCTTTTCAAGGCGAGAGTGAGTAGGAATTATTTAGGTGTGCATGCTACATCGTCGACCTGATCGTCACTTTCCATCAGGTGAGATGGAAGTCAAATACGCACTTAATTTTTATATAAAAAAACTAAAGCCGTGGTAGCCTAAGCGTCTAGTTATACGGATAAAGTTTTCGCGCGGCGATCGCCCAGTTACCACGCCCTCATGTACATTAATGGCGAAACTGAATTCTATTTATTAAGCAACGCTTATAATATATGCACACTATAATAACGCACACACTCAACATAGCTCCGCACTAGGGAAACCTGTGTCGCGGGTGCCATGGACACACATAGACAACCACAAATTACACCCAAACTCACGAGAGAAATAAATGTAGGCCATATACATAATTCATACATATTTCTCCCGACCCCGGAATCGAACCTGAGAACTTTGCGTGGCAGTCAGTAACCGTTCGGCCACGGAGGCAGTTAAACGGCAACAACATTTAAATTCCTTTGAATAATACAACCGCCCGGCCGCCGCCCAGCCGCCGCATAGATCAAGTGCCCGCGACGCTAATAAATGCGCCCTAATGGTTTGTTTTGATAGGTCAACCGCCTGAGAGGCGGAGGATGTGGTTTCGAATGCGGGTTTACACCTCTGATGTCCTGGTGGCAGTGGGCTATATATAGGCTATTTTTTTTTATTGTGGCGCATACGCATACAGAAACACATCTAACAACATCTCAACTCATATATCTCAGCTTTTCGGGAAAAAAATTCGAAAAAATTTTGCAACATTATACTCACTCAGTTTGAAGTTAGATAATAATGTCATTTTTGACGGTTGATCGGTAGAGTATTTATTCGAATTCAAAACATCATAGTTACTGTTTTACTTGAAACGTTTGCCATTTTTTAAGTTGTGTTAGTCTTAAAGTCGGTTTGCGATATAATGTATCGTGTTAAGTTTCTCAATATAGTTTGCTTGAAGGTTTTAACTTTGAAATTTTATCACATGTCTAATATTCTAGTCTATATTATGCTGGTTTATAATTCTTTACGACGACAACCAATAGCATTATATATTTACCGTCATCAAGAAGGTCGTTGAGCATACACCTGAATTCGTGGTATGAGGGGTAACGCTCCGCCATGGTTTTCTCGGGTGGACGAATACGACCTGTCGTACATGAATACTTAATTAAATGCTGATATTGCTAATCTGGCTATCTTTGGGGGAGGTCTACGTTCAGCTGTGGACGTCTTCCGGCTGATATGATGATGTTGAATGAAAGTGGAAAGGTGTAAAGTCTAGATCGGCAATGAGTCGCATACATTCTTGTTTTGAATTAATTTTTTGTATCAATCTACTCAAGTTTTGAAGCGATGTGAGTGCTTTTTTTTTTCTTTTTGGTCACATCTTGAAACATACACAATACGTACACAACAAGCTCTTTAAATATACAGTACATTGTGTAGTTCCTTACAATAGTGAACACAACATCATACATTACTAACGTTCGCTTAAAAAATATGAATATACGAGTAACTACATAAAAAATCAACAGAATTAGAAATGAAAACTCACAAATCATGAAGCGTTTTATGTTCATTATTCCTTGCTGAGGCAAGAGAACCCAAAAATAAATCAAATTTAATTCTGATCCCGTTGCAATACGAAAGTAATCTATATAAAGGAGAATGCTGGCTGACGTTTATTCTACAGAGTGGCAGACTGAAAAGTTTTTGATTTGACACTTAAATAAAAACATTATATCTGATGCATTATTGACGCTTCAGTCTTGCGATACAATTCGCGTATATTATCCGGGCCGACACATAAAAATCAGTGCCATACTATTTAGTACCGTGCATCGCTAGTTAATTTATACACTTGTATGGTAAGGAACAGCTAGTTTGGTACAAAATAGAACAATATAATTTTTCCCTAACGTTCACGGCACTGATGGTTAAGTCGCACACTGATATGTGCGAATGCATTACGCATAGGTCATGATCGACACAGGGTCATTATCTTCCTAGTACTTTCAGCTACTGTCGAGCTAATAAAAGTGTTAGTAAGTAGTTACGCCGAGAATAAATCCAGCGGGGATCATCTCTGGAGGTGGTCTCCTTGGGCGGCATGACGATCTGGCATCGAGTACAGCGACAAAGCTCGTCCAGTGGAGTACCACAACGGATGCAGGTTGCCGCTAAAATGATAAATGTGCTAGACTATAGCATCAATTACTAACAATGTGCTAGATTATCGCATACGGTGTACGACAAAACAGGGGACATTAAATTTATCAATGTATATTTTATGCTAGAAAATACACCTCTGAATATGGCAGCGCATTTCTCAATGCGTCTCCGACACCGTACCGGCCTAATTAATGATGCTGCGGGCTCTCCCAGCCAATCAGAGCGCGCGAAACTATTTCGTGAGGTTCAGTAATTCTTGAACCTTTGCTCTGACTGACCAGGTGAACTTCGGCCGTCCGTAACAGTCAGAAACTTACGAGGCTGTATCTCAGCTTGATCAAGCAGTC
Source organism: Hyposmocoma kahamanoa (assembly GCF_003589595.1). Classification (NCBI taxonomy): domain Eukaryota; kingdom Metazoa; phylum Arthropoda; class Insecta; order Lepidoptera; family Cosmopterigidae; genus Hyposmocoma; species Hyposmocoma kahamanoa. Next base: position 1,731,831 of record NW_020653777.1, read on the forward strand.
CGAATATGGTCCTCCTGGCGGCTTCGAGTTTGGCCTGCTGCACCTTTTGGATCTGGTTCCGAGATGCCGCCTTATGCGCGTCGGGGAGAAGGAACTGCTGGACTAACTCGGCCACAAGTTCATTCGTTTCTGCCGTGGACCTGGTAAATTTATATAAGATTTTTTTAATTAAAAATAATGTAAGGTAATGATTTGATTGTCCGGAAAAGGTTGAAAGCGCACTTTCTTGCTGAACTCTCTTTGTAATCATCTTATTGTTTGTACTTGCTTGTTAATTGCTCTCTGAAAGTGTATTAAAATTTTATTACGTATTTTTCTTGTGTTGATAACGAATAGTTAATAAAACTCTACACTTACATTCCTTCATGTTCCTTGTTGATTTTATCAATCTTATCCGCCTGCAGCTTGGCTCGTTCCTGGCCCTCCTCCTCGGCTCCCATGGTCACGCCTTCCTCTATTATCGATTGCAAGTACGCTTCTACTGTTTCTTGAGTTACACCAAGTACCTGAAGGTTCAAGGGGTTTTTACTGCGATTCACGTTAAAATAAGTAACTGGATGGCCCCCAACACTCGTATATGAAAAAGCAGAAACCATTATTTCTCTTAACAATATACTATATGGATGATTTCTGATTTGTCTTAATTTTTTTGAGGAAACCTCGGTTGCATAGGACAGTAAATTTAACAGTAAAAAAGTCGCACTCTGGGTGTAATAAATCACATGTGCACAATGACAATTTTTTAGGAGAGAGGTTTAACGATTTTACGAACGAAATCAATAGTAGCTTTTTTACATCTAAATAAGACTTTATATGACAGGTTTATTTGTAAAATACTGACAACCTTGCAGGACTATATTCCTAACATTATAAACAACTTTTGTTCCATAAGTATTAATAATTCATCATATTTTACTTTCGTATAAAAATATAAATATTTAAATTGATCACTTTCAACGGTGATAACTCTGTGCAATCGCAGGAGCGCAAGTGGGGGGCGAGGAGAGCGCTTGCACGTTTGAATGACTACTTTACTACCAGACAGTGTCACATAGTATAATAAAAACCTTAAAGTTTATTTTGTGGACAAATGTTATTATTTATGATGTTAGTAATATAGCCTTGCGAGGTAATTAGTATTTTACAAATAGCCCTTTACATAATTTGTTTCATATAGTTCGTATTATTGTTATAATTTTCACGTGAGGAAAGCACTTTTAACGTATGATGTCATGCGGCTTTATTATGCCCAAGGGTATGAAGAATGTTTCTCTGTGTTCTGCCTTTGTTTTATTTTTATTTTATTTAATAAAAAAAATTACATTACAAGGTGCTTGAGAACAAAAAACGATAAGGCGATTAACACACTGCACCGCGCCCCGCGAAGAAGCGCGGAGCTGCAGTTTTTAACGTTGCACTGAAAACACGCGCCGTCAAACACGCTGACAAACTGACTGCGGTTCGCAGGGTATAGCACACAGCGCTCCGCACTACCGCGTAGATTTTTAATCAATTTGTGTCTATTCTAGTAATTGTCGTTCGGATTTTCCCTAACAAATAATCAAAGGATTCAGTGCGTGTGTGTGCGTGTGCGTGTGTGTGTGCGTGTGCGTGTGTGTGTGTGTGTGCGTGTGCGTGTGCGAGTGCGTGTTTGTGTAGATGATGTGGATTTCTTCATATTAACACATTTTCAGTGTCATTATTTACAGTTAAAAGCGTGTCTTTTGGAGCACTTTTTTAATTGCATACTTCGACAGGGTACGAGTGTGAGTTACATTGTTTACCCTATTATATAATTTACAGCTTAGAGTTTTACATTGGTGTTTAGCCCATGTAGTGCGACATTTTACCTGAGGATATATGAGCGCTCCTCTTCGACTGTTGCAGTAGCAATGGAGTAAGGTAGTGACTGATTTTTACGCAGATGTGTCCGCAGAACAAAAAGTTGTCTTACTATAAGTACTTTACATTCATTGTGCAGGTTAGCAGTAAAGTATGTTCGGCTTTTAAAGATCATAACTTTGAGAATCGCCCGCTATTATTACTATTAATATTAAGAATTTAAACATATTGAAGGCGTGTTGCCAATTTACTAACATATACTTAATAATAATAAAGTATTAAATCGGTTAACAATCTATAGCGGCCAAAATATTTGTAAAGTAATATAATGTAAGGTAACATACCGTAATCTTACTTCTTTACAGACTGCTGTGAACTTAGATCCTTTGCTTTCTTATAATATTTCTATAAACGTGTTGTTGTGTAGTGACATTTGTATTTTGCAGAAACCTTTTGTAATTAACTGTAACGGCAATTCATTTTGAAATATAAATAAAGAAGTTGGAAATTTTACCTGTTTAAACATTTCGTCGTGTTCTCGGCGTCGCTGTTCTTCTTTCTGTCTACGACCAGCTTCTGCTGCTTCTCGCATCTGCTTTTCGCGCACTAAAGCAGAAGATTATTTTATTACTACACCTATGTAGCTCTTTTGCGAGCTACATAGGTACCTATATGTTTCCTTTTTGTGTGAATTGTTTGTAAATTTTTGGTGCGTACTTAAAATCAGCAAGGGCTATGTACTCCACACTTCTCTGTAGTCAAGACATAAACTAGACGTTGTTTATCGACCTGGGCAAAATCCGTGTGCGCTGGACGCGGTCGCGGGTTCGATTCTGAAGGGTGCTGGTGAAATTGCTGGCACATCGGGCGCTGTAGCAGTGCCCCTCAGACCTTTGCAATTTAAAGCTCTGAGCGGCACTGCAACTGTTATGGACAGGCGTGTCGCTTACCGCCAGACGCAACACTTGTTCATCCTGTCACTTGGTATCATAAAAAAAGTCAATAATTATAAATATTCATTAATAAATAATACTATGTCAAAAATAATAGCTATAAATTGAAATAGGCAGAGTATATTTATCTAAACTTCAAGTAATAAACATAGAGTGGATAACACCTCCTTCGGAAATCCCGGCTTTTATTTGGCTTTTATTTTTAATCATATAAAAATAAAAGCCAAAAATTCCAAACAAAGTAATTATATTTTTCTTTTTTTTTTTTAATTTTACACAACTTTGATCCTAAATTTACCCGTAATAAAATCGCTTACGCTTAAAAAATATACAACAAATTACGATACAGTAATGCTGGGATTTCAGACGAAGGTTTTTACTTAATTGAAGATTAGGTGTGGATAGTTTTTGTGATAAGAAGTGATGGGACGAACAAGTTGTGCTTTAGTGGTGATGCAAGTGGCAGTTAAGAACTTTCAATCGCAGAGATTTGAAGGCCACTATCACTGTGCCCATCATTATAAGACATGACAGTACTTACTAGTAAATATTAAAGTCATATACACATTGGCACTGAAGAAGTTATGTTTATGAGTCGAGCAATAAAGTTAGTAATCATTAGACACAGGTCGCCTTTAACGCTTGTGAATCTTCTTCGACACACAGGTTTTTCATGATGAAGGGTAACCACCGTTAACGAGAGGTATTGCTAATAAACATTCACAAACGACAAAAATTGAGGTATGAACACGCTGCAGTCACTTAATAGAAAAGCAATCAATCTACCGGATATTAGTGCTCTTAATGTAGTAACACTTAAGCTCAGGTCACACATACGCGGTACAGCGGGAAAGGCGGTCCGAAGGCAGAAGCGAATGCATACCGGTGCGTGCCACACAGCGGTCTCACGCATAGCTCGCGGCGGACAGCGGCGCGAAGGCGGCTGGTGTGACACTCAAAAGCAACCACATTTCATTCTCTACTTAGATTTTAAAGAAAGAACCATAAGGCCATCTAAAGTATTTACAAACATTCTGCTTTTATTCGCGTTATGGAAGAAACGCAAAAGAAATTTCGGTCGAATTCATACTGAAAGTTAATAAAGACACGAGTTGTAAAAAAATACGACGTGCAATCCCGCTAAAGCTCCGCTCCGGGACCGCGCTCCGCCGTTGCCGCTCTGTGTGGACGGTTGTATAGAATTCAATAGAACACAGCTTTGCGCCCGCATCCGCGCCGCATTCGGCCCGGGATCCCGCGCGTGTTTGTCATAGCATTCGGCTCCGGCCGGCACCGTTTAGCCATCCGGTTTCAATGTGGCAAGGTGCATGAACTCGAACATTACAAATAATCCGGCCCCGGAACGCTCCCGCTACCGCGTCTGTGTGGCAAGAGTATTACATGCAACAAGTATAAAAGCATGTTGCCGCCGCTCCTCTTTAAGTCTTCGCAGTTCTTTCTCAAGGAAGTCTAAAGCCGCGGAAACAGCGCCGCCGCACAGCTCGTCCACTAACGCGGTCACAGCGTCATCCTGGGGAGATCAGAAGAATAATTATTTGAGAAAAAGAAAATTTTCTTTTATATTTTTTCCAAAATATGAAAAGCTAAAGGTTCTAGTGGTAAAATATCAGAAATATTCAAAGTATTAAAAGGTTTCTCATAATATCCAACGCCTATACCCGACAATCCCCAAAATTCGACTCGCGAGGGTCATTGCCGAGAAACTGCCTCCGTGGTCGAACGGTTACCATGCCGGACTGCCACGCATAGGTCCCAGGTTCGATTATACAGATTCGATACCCGGGCCGGGAGAAATATTTGTATGGCCTACATTTATATCTCTCGTGAGTTTGGGTGTAATTTGTAGTTGTCTGTGTGTGTGTCCATGGCACCCGCGACACAGGGTTTCCCTAGTGCGGGGCTATGTTGAGTGTGTGCGTTATTACTATTACTATTACTCATACCTTCTGTTCAGTTTCATTTCTTAGTGCATTGTAATCTCTGGCTTTAGCTTCCTCCATGGCAATTCGAACCTTGTCCTCCTTCTGCAGGCCGTGTGTCGTCTTCAACTCTTCAGTCAGTTCGGCGGCACGCGTACGCCCTTCGTACATCTGATGGAAATCATTTAATGAAATGAAAATTGAGTCGTTTATTAATCTACATACAAGAATAATATTCTACAAAACTCTGCAATATGCCTATATCGCGCAGTGAAATGAATAAGGGAGCGTTGTTTCCTTATATGTATAGTTGGCGAGGCGATTGTTGTTGGTGATTTGAAAAAATACAAGTAAATCTTTTTAAATAATGAATAGTGCCCCTTGTATTTGTTTTTATGTACATACAAATAAACTCCTTACTTACTTACTTATACGCAAAACACACAATTATTATCATTACCATGCCCATTTGTTAATGACAATTTGTTACTACTCATTACCTTCGTTACATAATTTCATGACGGTCCGTGAACCCATATTGAGTTACACTTTATCATTACCATTCTGTGTATTTGTTATCAACTTATGACGATCCTTGATGGAGAATTATATTTGAAATGTATTTTAATGACAACAATTAATGAATTGTAAACTTTATAATTATTGTGTATTTTTCATCTTATAATTTTCGTTATTGTTTGACGATCTCAATATAATTTCTTATACTTTGACATGTAGTGCAATTTATACTGTAATATTATATTTGAGAAATAAATGAATCTGAATCATCCCATTACTGCCATAAAAAATTACCAGACACTGCACAGCGCGTCCTCTGATTATTTTCTGCAATATCAATGCAGATTGATGGCACTCTTCGTCGGCTTCAGTGATGGCGTCCACCTCAGGCGTGACTGGGCGGGGTGTTTCTAGTAAACGACGTGGCTTCAACACGTGAAGTGGACCCGCTGATATCATTGCAGCGCCGAGACGGGCTTCTGCAAGGCACAGAGTTGTAACTGTCACTAAATAGTCTGTCAGTTAATTAAGGGACGATCCAAACTGCAACCCGTTGTTTCAAATTGATATTTGCTGACTGTCCTGGATGACGGCTCTGTAAATCGTAGGATTGTCGGAGTTCTAAATGTAATGTACCTATGTAATAAAATCAGCAATACTTCTAAGTTTTTGCTTGAGATCTCAAATTACACTTACTTCTAAGATCTTCATGCAGTACTTCTAGAAACTTCTCACTCCACTTGGTCTCTCGTTCACAGAGAACCATGGGGTCGCGAGGAAGTGGGTGTCCAGAACAGGTCTTCTTTAAGTCTTGACCGCACTCCAAGAGCCACTTTGGAACTGCGTTTATTGCTTTGTGGTCTTCCAGTACTAATGGAAAGCAAATACGTTTGAAATAAAAGTCCTTACAGGACGGAGGGACACTGAAGTAATTAAACAACGGATCCTCTGTTTCATTTCTAGTAAGAAACACACAAATTTTTACTAGATACAAGAATCTGAAAACTTGATACATGTCCGTCTCTGGATCCATCTTTTATGCTCGACTAGGCGACTTCGTAAAAGAAGATATAATTATATGTGGGTGTGTGTCTGTGTGTAAATATTCTATTTACTTATCTAATTAACACTATCAACTTAGCGAAGAAACAACTTACGTAGCAACGAAGGATCATAAGTAATCTCTGTCTGCTTCAATCGCGCCTGGATCCCATGTCTAACAATTGGTGCGTACGTGTCGGAAGTGGGATCAAACACGGCTTTAGTGATAGATCCCATGCCGCGTGATGACCGTAGGCGCTGTACTTGACCTTGGTGACCTCCGCCTCCGTGGAGAGCGGTTAACTTGCGGAGTTCTGATAGAAAAACAGTATTAATGCTATGTATTTTGACAGTCAACATGCCAACTAACACACAGTTCAAAATCTTCCCACACGACAAAAACAATTGATGAATTACATTGCTTTTGTAATTTTTAATAAGACGTATTAAATTTACTTCATTTTATATTTCTGCTTCTCGCCTTCGCTCGCTTGTTTGATCAAGGCTTGATTTGGTCAAACATCTTTAAGAACCTAGACACTAAAAATAATACACCAATTATTATGTATGTGTGCGTAAGCGCACCCCTACATGTTATGTCGCTATTTGAATACACGCCAGTATTATATTAGCTAGCAGTAGTTTCACTCGTCCCTCTTACTTACGCATCTACCAGTAGCGACGACTACCCACTCGTTGTACGACGACTAACCACTTGTTGTTGTTTCGTACCCACAAAAAAATGTCCGGTTCAATTTTCGGCCTCCTGTCGGCGTTGGACCACAATGTCCAAACTTGGGAAACATACAAGTGCCGTATATCACAGTGGTTCATTGCAAATAACATCGACCAGAAAATCGATTCTGCGGGAACGAGGAGAGCGAGAGGCGAGCCGAACCTGCTTAGTGCACTCAGTGATGGTACGCACAAACTTGCGGCGGATTTCGCGCTGCCTAAGCCGTTACAAAACGTACCCTACGATGATATCCTACGGTTCTGGACAGTCATTTTACTCTGAAGCGCTGTAGATTCGGTGAGCGCTATAAGTTCTATGCGTCTACGCAGCAACAAGGAGAAACGTACGCTCAGTGGGCCGAGACACTCCGTGGCCTGACGGCGCATTATGAGTTTAGTAACGTGGAGGAAACACTCTGTGATCGATTCGTCATGGGCATGGTATCGGGGCCCGAGAAGCATAAGCTCTTCGCACATAACCTTAAGGACTTGACTTTGGCCAAGGCGGTCGAGTTGGCAGAGAAATGAGGGCGCGCGCGCGCTGGCGCCGCTGCCGCACAACTCGCGCCAACCCATGATCAGCTGTTTAGAATTCTGCTGACACGGGGGCGTGTGATCTCGGCCCGAACCGTCGCTACAGTAGACAAATAGCATTGTCAAATGTGCGGGTTTTATAATTATGACTAGTCACAGTGTCATTTCGCTAAGTCTAAGTGTAAAAAGTGTAAATCTACCGGTCATCTACGCAGGATGTGTAAAAAAATTAACTATGTAGAATCGGGTGCTGTGGACAAGGGCGATGACGACGACGGTGAGTGTTTTAATATTTGTTTAATTAAAGGAGAACCGATGACATAAACGGTATCAATATCGGGGGTTCAACTAAAATTTGAAATTGATAGCGGGTCGGCCGTTACTGCGATCTCCGAAGACACATACAAAACATATTTTAGTCATGCACCATTATCAGTAACTAGACCAGCACACAGCTCTAGACCTTTCCGCATTTAACAGTTTCTTTAATTCCCTAGCGCTTCCCTCAAAGGTAGTGCCATTATCACTCCACAAATCTGCAACATGACCCCTTCGTGCAACAAACCTTTTAAATGTAGCTAAAAAGCTTTGTGCAGTCATATCACTGACCATTTCGAGGTGTATGGCTTTTGTGGCCACAAACAGCCATATATAGCCCTGTGTGGAGTGATAACTGCGACCCTTTGAAGGCGCACGCTGATTGGGCCAGCATAGTCTACGCCGCATCTGTGGAAAGGTCTATGCCCTTAATATGGGTAACTGTCCCATAATTTGTTGGCTCGTTTGAGCAAAGTGGCGGACGCAAGTTACACATTTGTACACAAACCGACGAACGAGATAATAATCCAACACCAGCTTCTCAAATAATAAAGCATTAATTGAGGCCCTCCATGCAACGTAGCCCTATGTGCTTCGTCAATCACTAACTGTGTCAACGGCGACTTGTGAGGGAGAATAAACGGGTGTTCCATGTCTTCATTAACCTGAGCACCTTGTAACCTTCCGCCAACTCTGAAGATTTGATTTACGTCTAAAAATGGATTCAGAGAAGTAAGTTTTTTTTCCTTATTTATTTTTCTACAATTCTGCAAATTATCAATACCTTCGTTGAAACTCTGTTTTTGGAACATTTTCATACAGGTAAGTAAAGCATCGTTGATTTCTTTTGCTGTTACTGTGTACTAATATTTTCAGTTTTGTCTTTTTCAAATTTTTTTCCACATTGTACCATATTCGAAATCAACATCAATTAGTTTCTTATTTGACGTGCTTATCTCTTGTGTAAATGTAAATGAATGATGCAGTAAATACTTTAAATGATATTGATGGACTTGAAATTGCCCACTCATTCGAACGTGAAGTAGATAAATACTTCAGAGATAGCAAGTAGTCCCGGTCCTGTTCGATCACCGGCAAACCCCAATTAGCACAGCACGGGGTTAAGACTAAGGGAGCCGCAAAGCTCGCCAATACCGCTAAGGGAGGAACAGTCTGAAGACGATGACGAGTTCCAGGGGGCTCAAGCCAGCCCTGTTGCCGGATCAAGGATCGCGGTGCCCGCGCTACAGACAGACGGAGCCAGTCCCATGCCAATTACACCCCGGAGGAAGCGCAATCGGCCTGCAGTTAATTATAGACAATTCTTCTAGCGTATAAGTTAGTATTCGTTAATAGATCACGTGTATATAAGATAGGGGGAGGAATATTATATATGTGTGCGTAAGCGCACCCCTATATGTAATGTCGCTATTTGAATACACCGGTACGCCGGTACGCTATTAGCAAGCAGTAGTTTCACTCGTCCCTCCTACTTACGTATCTACCACAAATGAATGACCTTAAATATTTTATTATACCTCTATCTCTCGTTCTTCTTATGAGATCAATCTTGGTTTCCATCTCCTTTTTTCTCTCGGCCCATCTCTTGGCAAGTTTCAAGCTCGTTTTATTGCACTTATTCAGCCGCTGTTCTAACTGTAGTTTGTGGAGGAGGGTCAGGCGAATGTCTTGGAGTTCATCGATTTCCTATTATAATTTTAATATATCATAACAAATATAATTTATCAGTGACATGGTAATAAATTTCAATATAATAATAAAACAATAGCGTCCACGGTTGATACCGTCACGCCTTGCCTCACGGTGGCATCTAACGCGAGGTGTGAGAAGACTATTTGCTACTCTGAATGTCAGAGAAATAGGATGTAATAATTGAGGAAGTTTCCAAAAATATGGATGAAGCGGAAAAAATATAGAGTAAAAAGTCGTAAGCGCCAGATATTTATTATCTGCGTAACTTATTAAGAAAGTAAATTATCAAATATGTTTTCCCTTAAAATTAATATGAAGACTTCATAAACTTACAGCCTCTCTAAATACCCAATCCTTAGTTTCAATGTCTTGAATGATATTGTTTCTGTTTTTCATCCAACGTGGAAAAACACCTGCCTCCACCACTTCAGTCCAAATCCTCGCGTGGCGCATTCTGTAACATTGGAGTAAATTAATATTATGTGCAGATAATATTGTTCGACGCGTGAAACGATGTTAGCGTTATTATATAAAAAAAATTTGGAATAGTGCCTTAGAGAATAAATAACCACTCATTCTTCTTTTTCCGGTACCGATGCCATACATTATGTTGCTTGCCATAGAGTGCGCCAGACGTACAGGATAGATATATAACATATTATATGATATGATAAGATAATAATAATACGTCATGCAGAGGGATTCCTTTCGTGTACCACCCGCTTATAACATGTACCTACTTACTTGTTAATTATTTCAGTAGTATGAAAGTCAGCTGGAAGGTCACCCGTGCGATATGGATCCCCGGGTCCTATAAAAATAGACAAATTAAGATTCCTTATTCATAATGCAATTAATTTCTAACTTATCATTACCGTTTCTCATTTTTTATTACCATGATCTAAGTTCTCATTACCATCTCCGAAATACATGTGTCTTACCCCACTCTAGTTTGTCCAAGTAAAGAACCTCGGGCGTGCCCTTTTGGTCATTTAATGGCTTTGCGTCTGGCTGCCATGGTATTGTCTGGGCTGAGGATTCCCTGCGAATTGAGTGAATGTTAGTAAAATTCTTCACTACGAAATGGAATAACTTTGTTATTGACGAATGATGTATATAGTGTTTAATATATAGTATAATATAAGTTTATATATAATATAAGTTTGTTAGAAAGATGTCACTATTAGGTAGGTAATATACATAAAAAGCAATGACAAAGATAGACTATTGAAGCCTAACATCGGGGTATGAGTAACAAAGCAACCGTCTTTACAAATATTTAATGCATTTAATTCAAAATATGTTGTAATGTAACTTATTCTAAATTATAACTGACTATGCTCGACTTGAAATAATTAATAGAATTGTACCTGTACAAACTCTGAGTGCCCTTGTTTTTGGGTTTACCAGAATCAGTTGCGATTGGAACGGGAGACGTCGGATGAAATTCCGGGGATACAGTCTGCATTGCCGTCGTAATTTTCTTGGGCCTGTTAAAGGAAAATAATATATGTGTATATGTTCAAGTGGTAATTGTTATTAACTACGAGCATAACATTCGACATAATATGATTATGTGTATCTGTAGCATGGTTCTGACATAAAAAAATAGTTCGGTTGAGGCAATATACGTTTTGGGAGACTTTAATGCCAACCCTAGTAAATTGTTTGGTAGGGAGCTGACTAGCATGTGTATTGACAGGTCCATATCGCTAGCTACAGTGGTGGCTAAGGTGCTGGATAGTGTGCTGGACTCAGAACTAGACAAGCATTTAAACATCCATGACGCTCAGTTCGGTTTTAGAAAGGGCCTATCAACTGAAACTGCAATTCTGGGTTTAAAGCACACTGTGCAGTACTATACACAGAGACGTACACCTGTGTATGCATGCTTCCTTGACCTTTCAAAGGCATTTGACCTTGTGTCTTATGATAAGTTGTGGGAAAAGATGGCAGGCACAGGCGTGCATGCGCAGGTGCAGCGTCTCTTCCAGTACTGGTATGCCAATCAGGTAAACAATGTGAGATGGTGAGGCAGTTTTTCTGGTGATTACGGGTTGGAGTGCGGGGTGAGACAAGGTGGTCTGAGCTCTCCGAAGCTTTTTAACCTTTACATCAACGACCTGATCGTGGAGCTCAGCAATGAGCGTGTTGGCTGCACGGTTGATAGTGTTTTTATAAACAATATCAGCTACGCAGACGACATGGCGCTGCTGTGCCCTTCGGTGGGGGCTCTCAGGAGACTGCTGGGCATCTGTGAGAGGTATGCTGGCAAATATGGGTTGGTGTATAATTGTAGAAAAAGTGTGTACATGGTCTTTAAGGCCGCCGGTAAAGGTCCTGAATCAGTACCATTAATTAAACTTAATGATGTTAATCTGACGTGTGTATAGTTTTAAATATCTTGGGCATTATATTACCGACGACCTTAATGACCATGAGGACATTGAAAGGGAACGTAGGGCATTGGCGATCAGAAGTAATATACGTGCCAACACGTAGGTTTGCTCGTTGCAGTAGGCAAGTAAAAATTACACTCTTCAAAGCCTACTGCCAATCTTTTTATACGAGCAGCCTGTGGTTCAATTATACTAAAAGATCGCTCAGTGCCCTACGGGTCCAGTACAATAATGGGTTTAGACTGTTGATGGGGCTGCCTCGTTTCTGCAGTGCATCTACCATGTTTGCAGAGGCGCGGGTGGATGATTTCTACGCCATCATCCGTAAAAGAACAGCCTCACTGCTCAGCAGACTACGGGGCAGCGCCAACAGCATTCTAAAGGTCATACCTGACCGATATGACTTGCCTGTAATGAAGTCTTTCATTCGGGTCCTGATCAAGTAGTCTCATGTTAGTATATTTGGTTGGGATGCGAGTGAAAGAATTGACATGTATTTTTATTTTATTTCATTATTTTTTCTTTGTCACTAACATAGTTTTTAAGTTAATTTTGGTAAGATACTAACACTAATGGACCATATTATGTTGTTGTCTGAATAAATAATTATATTATTATTATTATTATTATTATTATTATTATTATTATTATTATACCAATACCGCAATCTTGCTATGGCTTTGTGCTGTGTCATTAGTTAAATGAGTAGTGCAATATGGCACGTTTAAACAATTGATTCCATTTTGCTTTTTTCTTCATTTGGTATTATGTTAATTTACTTTATGTTCTCTTGCGTATGACTTAAATAAAGCTCTTTATTTATACATAGGCCTCTACAAAAAAATAGAAGATGTGACTTAATCGTTACGCTTGGTAAACCTTGGCAAAAGTCTTAAACGACCTCTAATTTTATTTTAATTCTACGATAACGAGTATGACATTACACCTATAATTGTTATTGCCTATTTTATAAGTTCTTAATTTTTCAATGTTACTAAAAGTATACCTATTATATAATTATAACTATACCGTATTATTATTATACCATACCGAACTCGTAACGAGAAATACGCAGGTAATAGGTCCCCGATTCTACGAATATCTACCCACAAACCTGAAAAGTATTATAAAAGACGTAACGTATGATACCTGACTAAAATCTTTTTATTGGATAGTGAATTCTACAGTGGTTTCTTTTGAAATTATTGTAATTTTATTTACTTGACTTCGTTGTATTTAGACAAGCAGTAGTTATATTACTTTATTTTATATTAATTATTATTGTTTGCGTTAGTGACGATCATATTATCTCTTGACATTGTATTATTAACTGTAGCATGACAGTGATAATATGAAATAAATTTTTCTATTCAATTTTAACCTATTTTTTTTTTATGATACCAAGTGCTAGAACGAACAAGTCATGTGCGTGGTGGTAAGCGACACGCATGTCCATATAAATTACAGTGTCACCCAGAGCTTTAAGTCGCAAAGATCTGAGGGGTACTGCCACTGTGCCCATTATCTTGAGACGTAAGTTGACAGTCGCATGTGCCTGCAATTTTATCAGCGTCTTTAACCTTCTAATTTCCTGCTTAATAAAATACGTTTTTATGCTTCCAATTAAGTGGTGTAGTTATTTCTCTACTTGAATTCACGTCACGAGCTTATGCAAACAACGGATATATCGACGACACGATTTTTTGACACAAAATATTCAACTTAGTCGTTTTGTAATAAAAGTGTTTAATAGAAAACTACCATTTTGGAACTTAAAGCTTGAAACGTAGTCATAGAACGAAAAATTGGCAAAATTATTATTGCCAAGTAGTTTTTGTGAGTTAATTATAATGGTAACTTACAGAGTGCAAAACTTGAATCGATCCTTTCCCGTGAGACTTGGCATGGGACTAACTGTGGCATGCTCAACTCTGGCGAGGTAAGCGTTGTAAGATCTGTCCAGGTGGCTTGGCAGCCGGCAATTTTGATGGAGCACTGAAATATATTAATTTTAAATTAAATTTAAACTTAAATATTTCTACATAGAAAAAAAGGATTTCTACTAATAAGAAAGAGCAATTTCTCAAAATATTTGCTAATTCTCAAAAAATATTTATTAAAAGTAATAAAATATTGTCATTACAAAAATACTGTTTATCTTTTTCTAATACAATTTTACTCTTAACTTTATTCTAACTTTTAGACAAATACGTTCTCTTCAAGGTTTTATTTCATTTCTAATCAATTAATTGGACATTACTTATATCAAGAAATTTTTACCTCTTATCTCAAATTTAAATAATCTTAAATTAATTCAAAATTTCTTGGGTGTATTTTAAGAAAATATATTCTTAAACAAAAAAGAAATTCTTTGCTATTCAGATTTATATTCTACATTCATATTTTTGTCGTGACTTGTCGCCGAAGGCGCACGCGGTAACGATTACTTTTACTTGTGGTTGTAATCATAAAAATCATAAACAGTCATTTATCCCAAGAAACAATACGTAGTATCTCTAGTTTGTTAGTGTGTTATTTGCAGTCATAGTGTGTTATTTGCAGTCATAATTTAAGAAATTTGGTTTTAGCATGAAATCAAACTACACTTGTAACAAGTACAACTTCTACATGCAATTAGTCGTATCGCGCCACTGCTAGATGGCATTAGTTGTACTCTGAAACGCGCTATCGTTTTGTTAACTTCAATACTATAAAGTCATCTCATATATTTTAAATTGTTAGTCCCCCTCACAACCGAAGGTAAGAAGGTCTTCAACCTTACTACCTGCTGCCAACTCACCGGCTTAACCGTTGAGCCTCCGCGCAAACGTGGCATGCCCGGGCAATGCCACAATTGTCAACTGTACGGGCACGCGGCCCGTAATTGCCGCTCGCAACCCCGCTGCGTTAAATGCGCAGACTCCCACGCGACGTCAGCCTGCCCTAGGCCTAAAGACAGGTCTTAGTGCACCGAGCCTCCTCGGTGTGTTCTGTGCGGGGAGTCTCACACCACGAACTATCGCGGTTGTGCTAAGGCCCCCCGCCCTAACCACAAGGTGGCGGCGCGCACTGCGGCCCATCAGCAGGCTAGGGCACAACCTCACATCGACTTCCCGGCCATCAGCCCTGCTCTCTCAGCACCACTATCGCCCCAATCACCGTGGGCAATCCCTCGCGCCAACGCCCCTGCGCCCGCCGCTCCGAAGCAGGCAAGCCCCATCGCCTCCGCTGCCCCTAAGGCAAAAGCACAATCGGCGCCTTCTGCGCATCGACCTACCGCGATACCACCACCGACTCACTCCCTTAAGGACGACCTGGCCCTCGTGAGCCACTTTGTTAGCACCTTCGACGTCTTCGAAGTAAAAAATCTAGCCACGCTCCTCCGGGCCACTGACGGAAACGGCACTGCCCGTCTTCAAGCCATGTCGCGTTTCAGCTCGCTCGTAGAGTCACTGAGCAAATTCTCCGCCTCTTCGTTCTCCCTCTAAATGGACTCATTAACCAGTAGGAGTAGAGTCAAGTCACGATCAATAAAGCTAGGCTTTTTTAACGCGGATGGCTTATCAAGCCAACGCGAGGAAGTTCGAACCTTCCTCACAGACCACCAACTCGATGTCCTGTTCATTCAAGAAATCTTCCTAAAACCCTCCGCTCGAACCCCCATGTTATCCAACTATTGCGCGGTACGCAACGATAGATTAAACTTGCCTCTCGGCGGTACCATTATATACTACAAACGGTCACTTCACTGCATCCCTCTCGACCCACCCCCTACAACGTACATCGCAGCATCGGCGTGTCGGCTCGGCTCCACCGGTCACCCACCGATCACCCTCATTTCGGCCTATCTTTCCCCTGATACTTCCCGATCGCTAATTCGCGAAGATCTGCAAGCCCTCTATTCCCTAGGAGATTCTGTAATTCTGACTGGCGACCTTAACGCCAAAAATACTGCATGGAATTGTAACACCACCAACCCGCGCGGTAACACCCTCATGACGCTATCCGAATCCATGCATTTCGATATAATAGCACCCTTAGAGCCCACCCACTATCCGCATAACGTAAATTACCGCCCCGACATCCTAGACGTAGCTTTATTCAAAAATATTAACCTCAGATTAGACTCAATCCACGTCGTTCATGAATTAGTTTCGGATCACCGCCCTGTCCTCCTTCACCTCTCCCCTCGTTCGGATATAGCCCCCCCTGACCCTTGCGCCCCCGTTAAATCGGTGTTGGACTGGGGGAAGTTGAGTCATGACCTCAATTTCCTCGAGTCTGAACACCTAGTTCAGATTCCGGACGAGATTTCTTTAGTCGTAGACGCCAACTGTGCTATTGACCGTCTAGAGGGACACATACAAACCGCCGTTTGTAACAGCTCCCGGCCAGCACCGGCGACAGACGACCGTCTCTGGAGCCTACCGGAGGATGTGCGCCCTTCTAAAGGAAAAGAACGCAGCCAGTCGTGCTTACGACTCTTACCCCACAGACGAAAACCGTCGTTTCCTGCGGGCTTTACAGAGGGACGTAAAGACGCGTATGGACGAAGTAAGTCAAAGTCGATGGGAAAAGCTCCTAGAGGGGCTCGAGCCCACACAATCCGAGGTCGAACTCAGAGCAACCCTCCCGCCCTCCGACTCTCCTCTCCCCCCGGTCACCACAAAGGAAGTGGAATTCCTCATAAAGGACCTTAAGCCCCGCAAAGCCCCAGGTCCTGACGGTATCTCCAACAAGGTGCTTAAACAGCTTTCAGCAGCCCTCATCTGTCTCCTGACTGCAATTTTTAACGCCGCTCTGACCAACTGCATCTTTCCGCAAAAGTGGAAAGAGGCGGTGGTCATCGGTATTCACAAGCCCGGGAAACCTCCATCTGAACTCTCCAGTTACCGTCCCATCTCCCTGCTTAACACCATGGGCAAACTTTATGAGCGCATCCTATACGCCCGCCTCAGAGACTACGTCATGTCTCACAATCTCCTCCCCGACGAACAGTTCGGTTTCAGAGCTAGGCACTCATGCGTCCAGCAAGTGCACCGGATAGTGGAACATATCTCCGAAGGTTTCGATCGCTCCCGCTTCATGCCCACCGGCGCCCTCTTCTTCGATGTGGCAAAAGCTTTCGACAAAGTCTGGCACAACGGCTTACTTTACAAGCTGTACAATCTCGGCGTGCCTGATCGTCTCGTGCACATCATTCGTGACTTCTTGTCGAACCGCTCTTTCCGCTACCGAGTTGAGGGCGCACTCTCCTCCCCTCAACCCGTAAGAGCTGGAGGGATTCCAAGGCTCTGTCCTCTCGCCTCTCCTATTCTCCCTGTACACTTGCGATATCCTGAAGTATCAGGCAGTAAATCTCGCCCTCTTTGCCGACGACACTGCGCTCTACTATTCAGCGCGCAGCTCCAAGCTAGTTTCCGCGGCTCTCCAATCTGCCACCACACGCCTAGGCGAGTAGTTTCGCAGATGAAGAATCGAAGTCAATCCCGACAAAAGCGCGGCGGTATTCTTCACGCGAAGTAACCTATCCAGTCGTAGGGTACAAGACCTCACCCCGATCTCGCTCTTTGACCGCCTAATCCCTTGGGTGAACACGGTCAAATACATAAATAGGATAAAAAGGAAATAAATAGGAGTTACGCTCGATATGAAGCTGTCATTCAAAGCACACGTGAAAACCGTCCGCGATCGCGCCCACTTTAATATGAGCCCGCTTCATCCCCTTCTCAACAAGCATAGCAAACTCTCCCTTCGCAATAAGGTGAGACTGTACACGACCTGCATCCGCCCAATCATGACGTACGCCAGCGTCGCATTAGCTCAGGCAAATCCCGTGCTAATACACCGCCTGCAGGCTCTCCAAAATAGATTCATGCGCAACGCGACGGGTGCCCCGTGGTACCTGCGCAACGCTAACCTCCACATAGATTTACGGCTCCCCACAATAGCCCAATTCATGAAACAGGCTTCGAGGAAATACTTCCACTCTGCTCCTCACCACCCCAACCCCCTCGTGGTGGCTGCATCCTCTTACGACCCCCTCAGGGAACAACCCCACCGCGTAAACAGGACCCGTCGGCCAAGGGAAGTCCTTAAGAAAGTACCCTGACGACCTTATCACTCTCGCCACTTTGAAGGCCAACCAGATCGCTAGTCAGTCCCGTCTCTCACGCACCAACCATCCTCGCCGGCGAGGTCGTAGAGCCCCTCATTTCAGCACGTACACTGGTAGATTCTCTCCTACAGCACGCCCTTCTGGCGGAAGTCTCCAGTAGCGCCCTGAGCCGAGGTCCGTGCCCACTTGGGCGCCCTCAGGCCCGCTACTTAGCTTTAAGTTTATTTTAGGGGTCATGAGCCTTTAGCTCGCCCTTTACTCCGCAGTACGCCATACGCTCCATCCGCTTTACGGCGCAGTCAAGGCCATCAGCGGCCAACTGCAAAATATCCTTCATAAAAAAATTTAAAAAAATTGTTAGTGCTTTATGCCGCTGTAGCATTTATATGGCACTGAATGATACCAAAGTATTTTCCGTCCTATTTCTGCTACTTTAAGGTTTGGCAATTGGCACTGACGTGTGTGCTTTCACGCCAGTGAGACATACTGTTGGGTCCATAACCCTGTAAATTTACCCTTTTTGATATTAGAAAACATAAATTTCAGTCAAATAATTAAGTACCTCTCAATTTTTCATTCTTGTTTTTCAAGTCAAAATCGGACATTTCTAGTAACTAATAAATATTTTGTTGATTTGAGAGTGGCTTTGTGACTTGAAGTAAATTAATTTGCTCTTGGATTAAATATTTCTGTCTTATAACTAAAATACATTTTTGAGACGTTTTTTTACTATTATCAAGTAATTATTCTCTAGCGTCTATAGGGAGAGGATCGTTTTGTTGGATTTAATAAATTTGTCTTCATAAAAAGAATTTGTCTTTTTCTAAGTAATCTGTTTTTACCGTGTAGAAGTGCATAGGAGTGAGAACAACATTGTTCAACCTTTCATGATAGGGAATTTTAATAAACTATTTTTTTGTACTGACAACACGAGACTTGGGGTCGTATTCCAGAACTCTACTCAATACTCAAGTCAGGACTTGAGTATTGCAGTGAGCACTGAAAATCATACTCAAGTCCTTGCCATTAGGGTCGTATTTCCAGTGCTTGAAATCATACTCAAGTCTGCTCAAATCCTGACTTGTTCATTGAGTAGAGTTCTGGAATACGACCCTTAGAAGAGGTGGAAATCACACTAATGGTCGTATTCCAGAACTCTACTCAGTGCTCAAGTCATGACTTGAGTATGATTTGAAGCACTGGAAATCGTACTCAAGTCCTTGCCATTAGGGTCGTGTTTCCAGTGTTTGGCAGCATACTTTAGTCCTGAGTTTTGGAATACGACCCTTACACTGATGTCAAAAATCGTCATCGTTGTCTGTCATTACATTATTTCTAGGCAAACAAAAAATTTTTGTAATAAATTTACAGTTCCAATTTAAAACTTACCAACTCGCATTCTTGGATACTTTCTCAATTCCGAAAACATTGTCTTGTACACTGGTTGGATTATCTATGAAGAAGAAATTTCGAAATATAACACTGTTTTCTATTTTTCAAATTTGTCATAGAAAATTGTAACTCGAATCTATCCACGGAAATAAAATGTTTTTTTTCGGACCTAAATCGCATACATTTATTTTGTCCATTAAACGAGGTAGCTGTGACCATGGGACCTATGAATAATACACAACGTTCGTTCGTTTGTAAAAACTAATATACGTGTTAGCAATCACAAAAACCCAAAAAGTGAATACGTATTATCATTACCATTTCTTATAATCTCATTACCATCATAATTTTCATTACCTTCCATGTACATGTTATTATAAAAACAGGAGTATAATTTACCGGTTGTGCAGAACCCATGGCGGCTTTGAACACAGTCCTTGCGTAGTCGCGAGCGCCGGACACTATGTACGCAGAATCTAAAAAATAAGACAAATACAAATGCCTAAATTAAAATATATAATAATTAAAAACAGATTCCAACATTTTCTATGGTTCAATGGTCAACTTGTCTCTCGGGTCGCGGTCAGCAATATGTATTATTATGCGAAAGAATAGAAGTATAGCCAAGTATAGCGCTTCAAAATCATATTTTATTCGGTTGGTTCTGCTTACCATACAAATAATCATGTGCTCTGGACTCAAATACGAGACCCTTTCTTGGGCCTTCATGAACCGTAGCCCCACTCATTTCGTACAAAAACACCGTTTACACCATCAAACAAAAACTTCAAATGGATGGTTTGTTTAATCAAGTGACATTATTGACAAAACATTTTCTAAAACTCGTTACTCAGCAACCGAATTTTTTAGTTTTACCTTAAACGTGGCTGTTCGTGTTTTAATCTATGCCTTGAATAGCAATAACAGCTGTTAAGGATTCGCTCTGGACCTTTTGGAGGGAAAAGTGTCGTTTTTATTTTGACTTTCAATTATTTTGTGAAATCTAGTTTAAAGTGGAATAGGATAGTGCTATTGTGCCTTAATCGAAGATTAAAACGCGAAATTATACGAATCTCAAACTAGAATACCCGTATCAGCCCGTTTTATGGAATCCCGAGTCAATCCAAGCACGCCGCCTCAAATTGCCTATCCTCTTTGTGGCGGCCATATTTACAGAAACATAATTTAAACTTCATGTTTAGGCTAATGGCTTTGCCAAAGCCTTAATAAATTAAAAAAAAAAAAAAAACAGCTGTTAAACTGTCATTGCATGTACATATTATGATATCAATGTTAATAGGCGTTTTACTTTTTAGTCGTGCTGTGTAAATCATAAGATTTTCCATTGATACGGTTAATCATTTATTGATTTTATAGGTTATGTGTGGAATATTGTTTCTCCCTATTAATTAAGTAATTTTTGTGTAATAAATTCTTGAGATAGTTAGAAAAAGTACAAAAATGGCTGATTTAGGTGAACCGCCATCGAAAGTTACAAAATTCGAAGTAAGTTTCATTAAAAAGTGTTGTTAATTCGTCATCGGCTTTGTTTTGTGTCGAGATTTTGAAAACAATTGTAAACACCTAGAACAGAACTGAAACATGTCCATCAATGTCATAATTTTCTGGGACCTCTCCATTTGTATTATTTCCTTGAAGTTTGGGTACACTGCCTATAAACACATTAACGGTTAAGGGATGCCAATCCCAGTAGAGGTGATCAAACAGCCCAAAGGCTCAATTTACTTTGTCGCAGAACGGATTAAAATCGAATTTTTGTAGGTAACGAAATTGTGGTCAGACAGTAGGAAAGGGGGCTTTTTAATTTTTTTAAAAATTTTGTTTCAAATTGTTTTTAGCATTTATTTCGAATATATTAGATATAAATAAACTCTTTTTGTTCTTGCTAAATTTGCTCCGCGGATGATAATTATCGAGAAATTTAAGCTGAAAAATGTTCATTTACCAAGGCCACAGAAGCAGAGAACAAAAAAGTACCTGTCCAAAAGACAACATTTTAAGTGCTTTTAATATATTTTTCAAAGAAATCTTCAATATTATTCCAGTTAGTGAATTAATGAAAAATGTAATATTATATTGATATAAATACCTATCTAATGAACATGTGTAATTATTAGGAGTCTATTAATAGAATTAAAGATAACAGAGTGGCTTAAGAATTTTCACTATGTTGCCGCTCTGACTAGGTAACTACTAGGTAGGTACTAGAAAGCGATAGGTAACCCTGCCACTTCACACACACATTTGTGCATGTGCAGATAGCGCCTTGCTGTATGTAAGTAGTAGTAGGTAAATAACTTTTGACTGTTGTAAGGAGTGTCCGACGTGTGAATTTCAATTTCAATTGTTTATTGCATATCACATTACAAATTTAAGATGCAACATTATTTGATGGTATACATGTGACGCCCTGCAAGGGCGCAGCAACATCTGAGGGCTAAATTCATAAATCACACTATTTAATTATATTAAATTATTACATTCCAATATAATATCATAACATTAAATTATTACTTACTTACACATTATTACATTGCATTATTCTTAATTAGTACCTAATGGAAAACCTACTTTGTGCAATACATCAATTTCAATAATTATTAATGAGAGATGTCGGAGTATTTTTATTGTTATTTGTTATCATATGTATTGTCAAAAAATTCATGTAAGTCATAATAACATTATTATATATTATTAACATGAAATGCCTTTAGTTCTTTAGTAAATTGTGTAAGTCTTTCCAGGTTTTTAATATAATTTGGTATGTTATAAATTCTAATTAACATGGTGTGCAGACCAAATGTCACTAATTCCATTTTAGAGAAAGGTACTCTAAGCAAATTTACATTACTCGAGAATGTAGGGAGAAGTAACGGTCAGTATTTCACGCTTAACAAAATGAGGTCCACAAGATTCCATTTGGTCTATATTCGTTATTATCCTTATACACTTTTTTTTGCAGTATGAACACCTTGTCCACATCACAGAAATTTCCCCACAAAATAACACCATACGATAGCATTGAATGCGCGTGTGCATAATAAGCCGCAAAGCCAGTCCTATAGTCTGTTACACGTTTGAGGTGTTGTAGTGCATAAATAAAGAAGATAGTTTATTTAGTATTTTTTGTATATGTTCTTCCAATTCAAATGTGTATCCAGATCTATTCCTAGCAATGTAGCAGACTTTACAAATTTTTTTGAAAAGTTGTTTCAAATCTGTCAAAATTATCAGTATTTAATTAATAACTGCCTCAGTGGCCGAACGGTTACCATGCCGGACTGCCACGCAGAGGTCCCAGGTTCGATTCCCGGGCCGGGCGAAATATTTGTATGACCTACACTTATTTCTCTCGTGAGTTTGGGTGTAATTTGTGGTTGTCTATGTGTGTCCATGGCACCCGCGACACAGGGTTTCCCTAGTGCGGGGCTATATTGAGTGTGTGCGTTATTATAAAAAAAATAATTATTATGTATAAAACTGTGTCACCCCTAATGATTTTTTGATTTGAAGAGAGATATTGTACAGATTCGAGTTTGAGTGGTAATTAAGTTCAGTATCAGAAATAGATCCTGAATGAGACACACATGCAGTAAATTTTGTTCCTTTTCGTCAACCATTACCTACTATCCAGCAGTAAGCATTAAGATTCAAAAACCGAATCAATTAATTCATAAATCATAGGTATGTATTGATAGGTATTTTGTAAACTTTATAATAATTGGCTACAAGTCATTAATGTTCATCAATAATAATGATAATGTGCCAGACGTCATTATTTATTTGTGCATTAGGGTTGTCACTACACCCAAATCAGAAACAACTTAGAAAAGTTTATTTTCCAAATTGGTTCTACCAGGAACCGAACTCGAGCAGTCGTCATCCATCATCCACATTGCAAACAGTCGGCCCACAGAGGTCATCAAAACATTACACAATTGACATAGAGTTCATGATGCTAAGTGGTATTTCATTAGAAAAATTCGCTTGTATTCTATTCAGTGCCAATGTAAATTGAACCAAAGCACTGGGGTGGCAAAGTTTGTCATTTCTTTTAAATCAATAGCAGTTGTCACTAATTACAGGTTTCTTACCACAGTACAAGCATAGTAGAATAAAACAAGTAGGATAACTCCGTACAAAATAACGGCGCGACTGGTATGTGTTTGCGTACACACCGCCGCCGCCGCATAATGAAAGGCTCGTTGAGACGACCAGTGTTATGCAACGCTAGATCAGTCGTAGATTATGCAAATGTGTGCTTCCGTACACGGCGCACGGTGTGCGCGTACACACACAAGCCGTGCTACGTTTGTACGAAGTTAATATCCATTATTTTTCTACTATGGTGCTAATTTTTTTGTTTTCCCGATATTTTGGAACAGTTACACACTCTATGATCACGAGTTGACTGTCCAGTCACCCAACACTGAACCCGTGACCATGGAGTGTGTAACCGTTGCGAAATATTGGGTAAACAAAAAGCACTCAAACCATGGTAACAAACCTGTAATTAATGGTAATTATTTAGTGAATAAAATCTATGCAGTAGGAGTTAGATTGTGAATGCCAGTTTTGTTTGCAAGCCGAGATTGTTATTTGATCATTTTTTTCTTTTTTTCTTTATCTTTTGTTTATAATAAAAATCAGATCTAGCCCTTTAAATCATCAGTTGATTAGAACAAGCGAGCACCATCATTTATTCATGAACAATAAACATAATTGTGTTTGAATGTCATAGATTTAAATTTAATCATACAACACTTGTAGATTAAATCCCAGTACCTGGGAGGAGAGGCGCTTGAAGAAGGTCAAGAGGAATGGCTCAGCGAAGGAGTGCTCACTGACGATGATCAGCATGTAAGTTTTTATCCTTTAGGGTGGTTGTCGATGATCCGGCTCTTGTAGGATCAAAGATGTTCGGTGTTCTTGATCTGTGGACTG
>NW_020653777.1:1781299-1792624 GCF_003589595.1 Hyposmocoma kahamanoa
GATGGAACGCGTATATGATAAAACTTTTTCTGATTCTGCGTTAATAACTGTGGTTGGCGACCCAAAAAGTGCTTCTTGTGAGTGTTCTTGTTTTCATCTGTTTGTTCTAATCCTGTTTTCTCATTCTCCAGGCGACAAAGCCCACCAGCTGCTAACAGAAGAAAAGCAACGAGTAACAACAAAACTGTCAACATTAAAACAAAGTCTAACAGCTCTTACTGAAAGCAGCAAGCAACAGGCCGAGTCTCTACGAAAAGCAACCTTAGCCGTTGCACAACTGGACGCACTTTTGAAGGCTGCCTAACAATATTGTCCAACTGTGTGTAATGTGACCTTTTATGCTCTAAATGAGTTAGGGCGCGTTTCCATTATGTCACAGACAGATTTGAGGTATTTGTATACCCAGACAAAGGCTTCAAACTTGTAAATTCCCTCTTTTTTTAGAATACAATGGAATATTGTTTATTTGCTTTAAATAGGGTGACTACATTATAAATGTTAGTGGTAAAATTAGTCTGCAGAACTTAATCCTATTTAGCCTTAAATAAGAGCATGCAAATATACAATTCATTAACAAATTGATTGAACTAAAACAAGATAATAATATTGTATTTTAAAGATTAATATATGCATCGATTTGGGATCAATCACCTGTATATTTTAAAAAAATCGTCAATCTAGTAGAATAACTGCTCTAGTAGCCAAGTGTGCAATTCCCTTTTAAATGTAGTCAATGAACGGGATTGAAAATGATCCGGTTTTTTGCTCTTATTACATGGACAACAATTTTTCTGGCCGGCTCAAGGCCATTCCGTGTGTATAAATGTGGTGAGTCTTTTATATGAAAGACTAAATTTTAATGTACTGATTAATTTAATGGCCTATATCAATTTCTATGCCATTCCTGAAAATGAAATAAATATTGATTAATAAGATGTTATATTTTTAAATAATTTCTGTCCTGTTATCTGTCCCTCTCTGCCATAGATTTAAGAGCAAGTCTCTTGTTGGTTCAGTAAAGGTTTCTTTGACTAGCTTATATGTCACAGCTTCCATTTTTCATTTAAATTGGTCAATTTGCAATTTTTTTTTTATTGGTGGTGCCCTTTTTGGATTAACACATGTCTGAAACAATTCCGTGAAATAAGTAATATACGACTAAATCAAAAGGCAACGTCAAATGTGAAACTTCATTCGCATCAAGCATTTTTTAATTTAGTCGAGTATTACCATCGAATTCTCTTTTTCTCCAGGCAGGATATACACACCATCTTCTTTTTCTAGTTTCAATTTGTGTTTCCAATAGTTCGTCATCAAGAGCTATTGCAATAGCTGCCAACTCGAGTTGTGAAAATTGCATTAACAACACAACCTTACCATTCAAGAGAAAAATGAGAAATAACAAAAAAAACGACACGGCATGAAACGACCTTTAGGATTATTGGACCCACTGCTTGGTTCCACTAGTGGGTCCAGTAGTTCCTACTCATATCCCCACTTCGACACGAGCACTGTGACGGCCCGACCCCGGCACGGTGTAACGCGAATCAACCTTTATTCTGTATCATTGACTTTTATTTGTAAGTCAATGTTCTATATTCATTTGAATATTGAATCAACTCCAAATCTACACTATTCTTAGCATGAAAATTTAAAAAAAATTTACAATTTAAATATTCGAAACAAAAATGTATAGTTTTTTCTCTTCACAAAACTACATCGTTTTTCAGCGTAGAGAATAAAAAAAAAGAATAGAGAAGCTTCTAGCGTATACTGAAAAGGGATACCAACAGAGTACCTATAAATTCTGGGTTGTCTACTTTTAAAATTTTACCCCGTTAAAGAAATTGAAATGAAAATGAAGCCGTGATAGCCTAATGGTTTCACCTACTGCCTCTCAAGCAGAGGGTCGTGAGTTCGTATCCAGAATCGCACCTCTGAGTTTCTCGGAATTTGTGCGAAATTTAATTTGAAATTTATCATGAGCTTTTCGGTGAAGGAAAACATCGTGATGAAACGTTAAAGAAGGTTTAAAGTCCTCGGAAATCGTGTGCAGTCCCCAACCCTCACTGGGCTAGTGTGGTGGACTGTCGCCTAAGCACTCGCCTGAGATGAGACCCGTGCCCAGCAGTGGAACGTATAAATGGGTTCATGATAATGATGAAATCTGCCGAGTCCCAAGGAGGGAGAATCCTCCAGACCACATTTGCTTGGTTGAGTTTTAGTAACCAAATAAAACAATTATGACAAATCATTACTTTTTTATTGGCCCTTGAACAGTATTAACTTAGTATACATATTTCGAACTTTTTCTTGTTTACCGATAACTTTTTTACAGTGTAGTGCGTCCGTAAAAGGTGGGATGACGATGTAAGGAGATCACATCGTCACACACTTAAAACCAACTGACAATTGAATGAATTAATGAATGAAATATTCTTTATTGCACATAAAATTACAATTAAAATACAATAGCTTAAGTATAATAGTAGTAGTAAGTCAATGTGCAACAGGCGGCCTTATTGCTATGTAGCAATTTCTTCCAGGCAACTATTTATTTGAAATCTGTTAATCCACATGTAAGTAGCAAAATAACAAGCGTTGAAAAAGAATACTGAAAAAGTATTGAAAAGTTTAAAAAAATCAATATTTAAAATGACCCATAAACTGGGGAAAAGATAGTGGCAAAAGCACGGTACCTCTAAAATCAACTTAAGCCTGTCTAATTTAATTTATACGTAATTTATTTGATCGCTCTTTCTGGCGTATTATAACCACTGCTGGTAGAAGCGAGATGGACATATTTGACAAGAGTAAGATATGCACATCTTGGTACTTGGTACTTGGCGCAACGGGCTGGTGTCCGCAACTCGACGTCAAGGCGCCTATTTTGCGTGTGGAAGATAGAAGATATGCACATAAAAAACTTGGAAGGATTTGCTGGACTCAACGAGCGTTGAGTCATGTTGTATGACTCAACGCTCGTAGAGTAAAACCGAATACGTAGAAAGGGACAAAAAATAAATATAATATGTTTTCTCGTTTACTCTGATATGTCTGTGCTTAAATCTATCTCGCTTATACGGTTTTTATTATTTATAGAGTCCCTCTACCCAATTCTCCCTCTACGTTTTTCAAACGTAAAAATTAATGTGAATGTTGCTTTATTTCAAACATAACGACTGACGTATAATAATAATGAATGGCTTCCACACACAGAAATCTAAATTATTTAGATTTCTAATGAATAATAAAATAATCCAGTGAAAAAAGTATTTCGTACATAGTGCGGGACTCTTTTGAGATTTTTTCGTGGCACTCCGTTAAGTATAATCAATCATATAATGTGGGTGATAGACTTACGTCGTAAATACGCGTCTTTGTGGCTCGACGACCTTTTTCACTCATTTGTCACCCTAAGTACGCGAATTTTAAAACTGCCGCGCAAGTCCATTAGCGATCAAACATGTTTGAAATCTTGCTCGTAGCCTGCCTCGGTTCGCATGTCTGTCAGCGTCGCGAACAACGAGCCGCCATTTTGTTTCAAATGAAATAGCTTCTCTCATGCAGGTAATTGTTTAGCTATTATAGGTGTAACTAAGTGCAAGAGTTCTTCGTATAACGACTCGGGCATTCTTGAGTAATTACGGAAGTCTTCCTTTTCTTCACGTACTCTCTTACTAAATTTACATGTGATAAATGCTCTCTTTTCGTAAGCCAGTTCTTCACGCACACTCGCCGATTTTGTCTTCTTTTTTTAGTTTTCAAAATGTGATATGATATTATTCCCAAATAACACAAGACCTCCTCGGTGGACGACATCGCGTAACATTATAAGCTAATCTGTCGTGTGTCGCCGAACGTCGAGCTGAGTAAGAACGCAAACTTTAAAACCGCGATTTTTAACCTCGTACGTCTATCACCCACTTAACTCTACAAACCTTAGAGGATGGAATCCATAGTCTAAGCTACAAACCCATTGTGGTTCCCCTGCTCCTCTGCCTATATAATAATTTCTTATGATTCGCTCTGGGTATTTTGGAGGGAAAAGTGTCGTTTTTGTTTTTACTTTCAATTATTTTGTGAAATCTTGTTTAAAATGGAATAGGATAGTGCTATTGTGCCTTAATCGAAGATTAAAACGCGAAATTATACGAATCTCGAACTAAATACCCGTATCGGCCCGTTTTAAGGAATCCCGAGTCAATCCAAGCACGCCGCGCGCCGCCTCAAATTGCCTGTCCTCTTTGTGGCGGCCATATTTACAGAAAGTTAATTAAATTTCATGTTTAGGCTGATGGCTTTGCCAAAGCCTTAATAAATTAAAAAAAAAATAATAATAATTCCTTATTAACTTTGCGTCGAGCCCGCTGCACGCTACATTAAAAATATTCTCGATTATTAATAACATCACACTTAGACACATATCGCATCATCATTCTAATGATCTTCTTATATTGTACTTAATATGCTTATAAGCTCATTGTGTATAATCTTTCTAATTTCTGTTTCGATTATGAATAGATTAAATAAAATCATAACCGGTTATTTTCAAAAAAACAACACGGAAGAAAAAAATCTACATTTGTTTTATTTTTCACATATAGCAACACCAATAATCTGTCAATGTCAGTCAAACAAAATTGCTAAAAATTAGAGGTTATTTCGCAATAACTAACAACATGTTAAGCACGAAAATTACACATATTTTTACCACAAATCACAGAAACAGTAATATACGTTGCCGCCCGTTAATATCTCATAGATATTTCTCGATTAAATGGATCGATATATTGAATAAGAATAGTACCCTTAACATTAATGTTATGACTATGTCGAATATGAATTTCCGTGTTTTAGTTAGAGATTTGGTTATTTCAAAACTTTGTAATGCTTGGGCGCGAAGTTTTGTTGTTAATTCAATGACAAAGAGGTGTCGAAGAGACCGTACAGTTCGGGATGTGTGGCATAGGTTTCGTCAAGCTGTTTTGAGGCCCAAACACGCGTTGTTATTTACGACGGTGAGCGCCGCTTATAAAAACAATGAAGAAAAACCCGGCATGCCTACACACTGCTCTAAAGATATATCGGATGCTGAAATGCAGGTAAATGATGTGTAAATATTTATCACATCTCTAAATTGGGCTTAAAGCTGACTAAATTATGTTCTCTATACTTTAATAATGAAGTTGGTTTTATCAGAAAGCAACCCTGAGGCTGACATGTTGTTTTTAAGTACTGAATTCAGCATGGATATAAATATATAATATATAATAAAGTTATAAATATATGATAGTGATTTTAAAAATATTTTGAACAGACCACACCCAGTCTCTGACAACAATTTAACCTTGAGCTTTGGGTTATTTTTATACCAGTGTAAAAACATCAACAACAACTAGTACATTATTATAAATTGCAGGACTAATAAAAAAAAGAATTTACAGAGTTATAAACTTCTTTTTTGTATTTATGTGTAAATTTTTGCATCTTTTAGTATTGGCTGGGGTATCTGTACTAACATAGCAACTTATTTGTCAAAGGCACTAATCGCAGACATCGAGAGCATGGAGGAGCTGGCCAAGGCAACTCTCTTTTGCATCGGGTGTGCTAAGAGAGTTGTCATTGATTCAAGACACTCCGGAGTGAGATATTGCAAGTCTGTACTTCTTACTATCTTTAAAGTGTCTGCAGACTGTAGACAAAATGATCTGCCCAGCATTGACTGGCCCAGATGCAATCATCGATGTTTTGGTGTTTTTCCCACACCACCGAATGGAACAGCCCCCATTGGTATTTTTATTACAGTAAATACAGAATATTTTTTCAATATATGGAGATGTACACACAGGTCAGTTGTTGGCGCTGTACTATTTCAGCTTTCTAATTTGTGATTTCAGCGATTACAAGAGTTGATATTCAAAAGTGACACAAGGCCCATTTGCCTGATGAGTTGCCAGGGATGGATGGCCCTTATTTTGTCTCTATTTCTGGTCATATTTTAAATAATTTAAGGTTAATGAATACTCTGCTGCCCTCAAGTAGGCATGTGACAAAAATGGAATATTGCCTGTTATTTTTTCTTCCTTTTTCTTGGGTGCAAATGGTGCAATTAGATAATATTGGGAAGCAATATTCCGTTAACTTTGCTTGCGCCGCGAGCGACACAGGCTCTTTGGAGGTGTCGCGAGCGGCGCACGTCGCCCTTTAAGTACTTGCGCCCGTGTGCTAAAAAATTTCCTTTTAAAATTGAAAAAAGAAAAAGCAATTGGAGACTAGCTCTTCCTTTTCCATTTCCACTGATTGCGTTTATTCGGTCTATCTTGTCTGCAGTCTGTGGAGGCTCTAACTATTTAATGAGTAAAGATATCTTTTAATTGGTAAGTGATTGCTTGGATTTAGTGCAGAATTATATAAAACATACACTGAAAATTGGCTGCTAGCACTGCTTTAACAATTTTTTTTTATTGTAAAAATTTTATGTGTAGTGTAATAAAGCATCAATGTAGATGTCATAAAAATAAAGCTAGAAAGAGGATGGGAATAACTTGTAGCTGCTTGTGGTAGTGGTGGGTCGATATTTATTTTGTAAAATTATATGGATGTACGGGGCTTATTCCCAGTGGTTCCATGTACTCAGTTCCACATGGATCTATTACGACTACTAAGACTGACTGTTCTCAATAGAGCTTTAGTGAC
The DNA here is from genome assembly GCF_003589595.1 of Hyposmocoma kahamanoa. Lineage (NCBI taxonomy): Eukaryota > Metazoa > Arthropoda > Insecta > Lepidoptera > Cosmopterigidae > Hyposmocoma > Hyposmocoma kahamanoa. The sequence continues at coordinate 1,787,999 of NW_020653777.1, forward strand.
TGTTTCAAATAAGAGTTTTAACAATATGTTCATAAAATAGATTTAATGACTTATTCACATAAAACCCTTTAATGACAGTTACGCGAGGGCGTTAGTATATTGTTTACTAATCAGACAAATATGGTAATTCCATACAAACGTAGTAGCGCCGCTTGTAAGTGCACACATTCGTATAATCTCGCAATGCACTAGCGTTGCCTAGGGCTAGTTGTCCCACGCGCCTTTCATTATTATGCGAATGTGTGCGTCCGTACATGACGCTCGGTGGTCGTGCACACATACAAGCCGCCATGTTATGTTTGTATGGAGTTACCATACTTATTATAGTCTTATTATACTATGACATTAGTGACATATTTATGGCAAATATTTTGTGATATGTAAATGATAGAAATTACACTGAACATAATAACAAATATATTAATAAATATCGCTCTGCTAAATTGTTTTGCTAATATTTTCTATCTATTTTTATGATCATGTACTTTATTCCATTGTATATTGGGTTGTTATTTAATTGCAGCATACCTAATTTTTTTACCTACTAATCTAATACCCTGCATAAAATAATATTCTGTATTCTCTGTAAATTGCAGCTGCGAAAACGCCCAACCGCCGGTACGGTCTTACGACGGCTGGGAGCCTTACATGGAGGCCGAGGATGTCATCATATGGCGCAAGGAATACAAACCTGGGGGACTGTATGCTTATAAAGGTGAGACATACCAAAAACCCAGTATCATCGTCGACACGGCAGAATGTTTCTTTTTCTTCTCTCGCCTTGCTATCCACTCCACACACCACTTTTGTGTGTGTGTTACGCGACTGCTCCGGCATTTGTGAACCAATTTCGACGATTCTTTTTTTGTTGGAAAGAGGGTACCCCAGTAGCGAGCCCATTTAAATTTGAAGAAAATATTCCACCTCTAAATGTGGCAAATTAGGGGATGAATTCGGTATCGCGCACTTTCCGGTAACAGATTTCAATAAAATTTGGCAAACAGATATGTAATTCCACGAACTTTTGACGTCGGTTTTTTTTTTAAATAAAAATGTTTCAATCATAAACATTACATCATTACAGTTGTGTAGAATGGAGTGTCGATGGCAGGATTTTGTGCGTTTGGTATTCTGCCAAAAGTAAAGAGTAGTTGCTTATCAGTGGCTAGCCAACTAGATACTGTTCAACCGCTGTTGCAATTTTTTGATATTCTGCTCTTCAATAGCGAGCTGATGGCATGTCGATGCCGCAGTCTACTAATTACGTGACATAAAAAGTATACATTTAATTTGAAAACTAAATTGCTGGTTAAGGCGGTTATCACACTTCACCATTATCCACTGCAGTGGAATCACGCACGCGGTGGCGGAGACGCAGATCTTCGTCAACGCGCGGTTTAATCTACGCGGGGGCAGCGGTCTAGCGGCTCCGCGTCTCTTAAAGTACTCGCTTCGCAGTTGATAGCCCGTAGTGATTGTATATGTAGCCGAGATCCTCCTTTGACAAGAATGGTTAATAATCATTGACTTACAATTATATGGACGTCGGGTCCGCGCTAACAAGTGTCCGAACTTATAGGGCGTTAAAATCGTATACAGAGCGTCATTCACGCTTTAGTCTTCGTTTGTTCCGCTGACAGCGAAGCAAGCAAAATTAGACAGTACTGCGATGACATTACAATTTAAATTCAACGTTTTAGCTTTTTCATATTCTTTTACATGTCACTACGTTTAAATAGGTTGACTTGGGACATTTTTTTCGTGGTTTTTGTATTAGACCCGTCGTCCATACAATTGTAAGTCAATGTTAATAATACAGAATTTATTCAGGACGTAGCAGTTATACTATTTGGTTTTTGTTTACTCAAATAAAAAGACACCGAAGATATTGGATACATCCCTTTTTACAAACCAGATCGATAAATGGATAATTTCAACTTCATTACAAAGATTTAAGAAAGAGATCAGTCTGGTCGATTTTCAATAGCAAATATAAATTTATCGATGTCGAGATCTATTGTAGACAACTGAACATGTCCTTAAGCTTAAATCTGCGCGGTAGTACGGAGCGCAGTGTGCCCTGCAACCCTGCAGTTTGCCGTGCTCCTCCGCGCGGGGGCGCGGTAAGACCGCGCGCGCCGGAGAAGCGTTGTCAGTGTGTTCGACGGCGCGTGTTTTCCATACAAACTGAGGTACTTCAGTACAACGTTAAAAAACGTAGCTCCGTCTAATAATCGATAAACGCCTAAGCGATATGAAAAAAAAATATGCGTGTAATTTGTACAGTAGTTTTTGTAAGGCAACATTATCGTTAGTGATTGAATGAATGAATGCCACCACTGGTTTTCCGTTGACACTCTATTAAGAATAACAAATATTGTCATAATTACAATATAATCTTAATGGAAATCATAATGGCCAGCGGTTTCATGAAAATTACCAGACTTGGGACCCACGCGGGAGATGTCCAACTTGTCTTAAAAATAAAAGTTTAAGGAGACTGGTATCATGACTGTGGCATCACAGTACATTTACTCAAATATTTTGTATGCCCGTAAAAATATACATAATTTCGTTAAGAAAAAAGAAGATATCCATAATATGAACTTTAGAACCTAAGTTCAAACTCATGGTACCACGATTGCGTTTAACTATGGTAAACGATTCTTTATGGGGAACTGTATAAGATTTTACTATAAGATTCCGGAGCATATATCAAGACTACCATTTCCTAAGTTTTAAACTTACATTAAACGTATTTTAATTGAAAAGTCATATTACAAAATTACAATAATAAGAAGTCGGCACAGTGAAGGAGCCTTTTACCTATGATAAATGATTATTTGACTTTGACATTGACTTATTAATCTTATTATACTATGCTTTAACTATAGTCATGGTTTTAAAAGCTTTTCGCAGTATTATTATCGGTCATTAGTAAACTAGTTGTTACATTAACAAGTGATAAGGACTAAACTTCTCCAAATAGATGGAATATTACGGACGTCCTTGCTTCATTATCGTCGCGATAAGTGCATTGCGCAATCGATAGGTACATATGGACGAGTGATACCAAAATACATGTGTTGTTATCAGTATTTGTGATAATTTATAAAGATTTTTATGGCAGGTTGACTTGACAATCAATCTTTTTTCACAGATTTTGCAATCAAAACAAAATATTATAGTATATGTTATCGGCAATGTGTGTAATCCGTTATTCTGTAGAGTAAATAAATAAATAATAAATAAATAAATAACGCACACACTCAACATAGCCCCGCACTAGGGAAAACCCTGTGTCGCGGGTGCTATGGACACACACATAGACAACCACAAATTACACCCAAACTCACGAGAGAAATAATTGTAGGCCATACAACTATTTCTCCCGGCCCGGGAATCGAACCTGGGACCTCTGCGTGGCAGTCCGGCATGGTAACCGTTCGGCCACGGAATCAGTTATTTAATTATATGCCTAGGTATTCCATAAAATACCTAATACTTTCAGGCAATGTATGAAATAAAGTCTATCATGCAATGTATAAAATTTGTTAAATGTAGGTGTACAAAGCAATGTGATAATGGAAAGTGCATGTGTGTTAAGAAGAATATTTTATGTACGTCCAAGTGTCACCATTGTTCATCTTGTAAGAATAAAGTAATTAGAAGAATCGGCAATTAAATTACAAAAGATTTTTCGATGCCTTACTTTCTCAAAGTCGTATCTTAAAAAGAGTGATTATTCAGGACATGGTAAATCTTTCTTTTTTATACACCCTCGAAATATAAATTACAACTCACGAGAGAAATAAATGTAGGCCTTACAAATATTTCTACTGGCCCGGGAGTCGAACCTGGGACCTCTGAGTGGCATATCAGCATGGTAACCGTTCGGCCACGGTGGCAGTTATTTAGCTTTTGCTCAAAAAACGGTAACCGTACCATAGCTACCTCAGGAATCGGCTCAGTTAAGCGGTAGTACTTATATATGATTATATTTTACAACTTTTTCAGTATATGGCCGCTATAAACATATAAAAGCCGAAGACTTCGCAGCCATACAAGTCGACGGTGCTTACCGCAAGGTGTGGGACTCTGCGGTGGCTTCGCTTTCTGTCGTGGAGAGGACTGCCAATGGTATGGCTGGACAGGATGTGTTGCATTGGGAAGTGTTGTGGCCGGTGAGTGGTCGGGAATCTTCTATATGTTCCCATGATGGTTGAGAACGTTTTTGAAAAGTTCTTTTTTCCACAGAGATTGTTCGCGAACCGTGACTATGTATATATACGTCGGCACAAAGAATACGCCTTGAAAGATTCGTGCATGGCACATAAGGAAGCGATATTCGAGGACGAGTCGTGCGGGCCTATCACTGGCGCTGTTCCAGGTAAGTGGTTTCAAAATGACGACTGTTACGCAAAGGTCTGTTTTATTGTTATAATTTATTAGCATAATGATTATCCTTACTGAAACGTGTGTACTGAAATTGTTACTGTTACGGACGACTGACGTGTCCGACATTCTTACTGTTACGGACAAAAAAAGGTGTCTGACATGTTACGGACGACAGACGTTTCCAACGTTCTTACTGATACGAACGACACATGTGCTCGTCGTTCTTAC
>NW_020653777.1:1792634-1799172 GCF_003589595.1 Hyposmocoma kahamanoa
CTTACTGATACGAACGACACATGTGCTCGTCGTTCTTACTTTTACGGGCGACAGACGTTCCCCACGATCTTACTGGTGTGAACGACAGACGTGCCCAACATTCTTACTTTTACGGACGACTGACGTGTCTGACATTCTTACTATTACCGACGAGAGACGTGTGTGACATTCTTATGTTACGGACGACAGACGTTCCCGACGTTCTTACTGATACGGCCGAATTACGTGCCCGATGTTCTTACTGTTACGGACGACAGACGTTCTTACTGATATGGACGACTAACGTGCCTGACGTTCTTACTTTTACGGACGACTGATTTGTTGGACATTCTTGCTATGGTCGACCGATGTCCCCGACGTTCTTTCTGATACGAACGACTGACGTGCCCAACATTCTTCCTGTTATGAACGAACGATATTACTTGCTGTGTTCCGGGTTGAAGAATGGTGAAAGCCCGTGCAGTCACAGCAACAGGTGAAATTAAGGTCGATAATTGGCTGGCAACGTGTTTGCGATATTAAAGACATTTCCCTGGTATTGGGAAAGTATATATGCGGTTTCTTTGTCGAATTGTATGCCATATAATACTAAGTTATGCCATTAGGTGGCCTTTAATACATAAATAAACTTATTTCTACTACTAACAACCCGAATATTCCTAACAGCGCCACCGTTTCCACAGGTTACTTGTCCGTTTCACCTCCTGTATCTCTAAAACTTTCGTAAACAGTAGTATCACTGCATCTATGAAATTTTCATTAACAATAGTACCCCTGCATCTCTGAACGTTACATTAAACATAGTATCACTGTGTGTGTGTGTCTATGACATTTTCATTAAAAGCCCATTTAGATGGAGAGAGTTTATCGCACGCTTCGTGACGAAAAATCGTACGTGATTATCGTAAGCAATAATCGCCATAAGATTATCGTATCATAATATTTACATTCAGGCAAGAGCTAAAATCTCGACTACGATTATGTCATACGAGATTCGCAGGCAACATAATCGCCTCCTCGACTATTTACACAGAGAAATATGTAGTAAGGAGATTCTTAAATTTTTATTGAATTGATATTATTTTTTTTTTTGTGAAGTTATTCCACTAGTTTGTTATAATTATTAATACAAAGATCGAATACTCAGAAAAAAATTTTCAAAAAAAAAGTCTTCTAGCTTACTGTGACAGACGCTATACCAACTAAGCCACGGAACGAACCATCGGACCTCACGAATTTTTTTATGTGCTTGCAAAAAATAATTGAATATCAATTCAATAAAAATGTAAAATACATTGAATAGCGCCATCTCTCGCCAGGACTGGTAACTGCAAAGATATCTAACTGGGTGATAAAACATTCATAGATTTCTCATAGATGGCGCTACGACGTTGAAGTCGTTGAAAAAACCAAATACAAAGATACGGCGCAGGCACATAGAAAAATTCGTGAGGTCCGCTGGTTCGTTCCGTGGCTTAGTTGGTATAGCGTCTGGACCGGTAAGCTAGTAGACATCGGATCGAAGGAGATTCTTGCTTGTGAGTTTTCAACTTGTCTAAACATCATTTCGTATGACATTTTTTCAAGTTCATACGATTATCGTACAAATCTGTTCGAACCGTTTTGAGTGCGAGAATTGCCATTCGAGTCAAGTGATTACTGCGGTATTGACTATGGATATATCAAAATGACGCAAAAATCATTCAAAATTTTAACTGCTGATTAAGTTCATTCCACTGTATCATCACTGTATAGAAATATACATTTTTTTATAATTTTTTTTTTATAAATTTTATAACATTTCTTAACCCAAAATTTTTTTCGCTCTCGTTTCATTAGTTATTGTCTTAGAAAAGCAGTGATAATCAAAACACCCTCACGCACTGCACTCTTGGTAGAAACGGCTGGCACAAAAACTCGAAATACGATTTTTGCTTTCAAGTTCTGTTTACACGGAGACGTTCAGTATTCAAAGGCGAGGCGATTATCGCTCATTCGAGACGAGGAACACTCCATTTAAATGGGCCTTAACGAAACTATCTCTGAAAGTTACCAGTAACCAATAGTATAACCAATATTACCACTGCATCTCTGAAATTCTCATTACCAATAGTACCTGTTGCTGCCGAAAATCCATGCGAATATCAATGCGAACGTGAATGCGTCCACTCCCCGGCGAAACGGAAATCGCAGGAAGCAGAACGGAAGTTCCTAGAAGCAGAGCGGAAGTACCAAGAAGCAGAGCGGAAGTCCCAAGAAGCAGAGCGCAAGTACCAAGAAGCAGAACGGAAAACCCAAGAAGCAGAGCGGAAGTTCCTAGAAGCAGAGCGGAAGTCACAAGAAGTAGTCGGGAAATTGGACCCAGCACAGCGGCAACGGTCACAAGCGCAAGCGAAAGCGAGTGAAGAGCCAAAGCGACCAAATCAACCAAATGAACATGAGAACAGGGTCTATGTTATTGTTTCGAGGAGCTGTAAACATCCACAGGTATTATTTATTAATATATTACAAAGATGGAACAAAAAGAAAAATTCTTTCGTTCTGACAGCCTGAGTCTACTCCCGTCATCGAGTATATAACCAGAAATATAGACGAAATGTCATTTAATTTGTTTGAAAACTATTCTGCCAAATCATTACGGTGACAACTGCGCTCCCATTGGCCAGCCCGAATTAGAAACAGTTGACGGGTGTCGTCAATTGTTTTCACTTCAAATCGACCGATTAACTTTAGCTTTGCTATAATGGACGAAAATGGAAAAATTACATGTTTCATTACCGATGAAATGTGATTCCGTTTGTTTTGTAATTAGATGTTTTGCTGTTTTTTCCACACCACCGAATAGAACAGCACGCCATTGTTAAAGATATTATCTTTATTACAATAAATACAGAACATTTTTAGAATATACGGAGACGTACACACAAGTCAGTTGTTGGCGCTATACTATTTCAGTTTTCTAATTTGTGATTTCAGCGCAACCGACATATTTAAAAGTGATATAAGGCCCATTGCCTGATGAGTTGGCAGGGATGGATGGCCCTTATTTCGTCTCTTTTTCTGGTTATATACTCGATGACACCCGTTTTCCGTCCCGACATCCGTCCGAACCAATTACTGTCAAATGAGAACTGGCCGAGTACATAGAAAAAATCGTAAGGTCCGCTAGTTCATTCCTTGGCTTAGTTGGCGTAGCGTCTGGCACGGTTTGCTGGAAGACGTTGGTTCGAATCCAGCCAGATCGAAGAAATTTTTCTTAATTCTTGGATCTTTGTATTAATAATTATAACAAACTAGTGGAGTAGTTTCACAAAAATAACGAAATATCATGGTGGTCAAACGTCGTAACATTCAATAAACTTAAAAGTTTCAAAAGTGATTGTCTCAACTATGAAGCTTCATTCACATCCTGCGTCTTTTAATTTATTACTAGTTAGTATCACTTATTTGACAGTAATTGCTCCGGACCCCGGCGTCTGTGCCATACCGTCATCAGACCTTAGGAGTTTTACTATGCGTTTGTTACAGATCTTTCTTTTTTGTTATGGCGACTTTTTTGGCCGTAGCGCCGCCTTAAAACTATGAAACTATTTTCTTCACTCGACCAGGTCCCTATAGCAAGTGGAGGTTGACAATAGATGTCGATGTGTTTATGAATTGAAATATTGATTGTATCGAATATTATGATGGTTTACTACCATGATATTTATTAATTTTTTAACCGGCTTCAAAAAAAGGAGGAGGTTCTCAATTGGAATGTGTGTTTTTTTTGTATGTATGTTACGTGATAGCTCCGGTATTTATGAACCGATTTTAATGATTCTTTTTTTGTTGGAAAGAGGATACCTCCATGGTGGTCCCATTTCATTTTGAAGAAAATCATCCACCTCTAAGAGTGGCTGTTCACGCATGAAGATTCATTTTTATAAATAGCGCCTAAATTTTATTATGAGGAGCAATTATTTTAACGGTTGATTTTGCTATTCTACAATTCAAGGCATTTTTCTCTCTCAATATACTTTGAGTAGTGAGAACCGATTTTTATTATCACCTGTGTCAAGTCCCGTATAGTGGCGAACTAGGGGATATTTCAATAAAACTTGGCAAATAGACGGAATTCCACATACTTTTGAAGTCGGTTTTTTTAGTACTGAGATTATTGTGTCACGAACACCACCATTATAAAAAATACCCGCCATGTGTTTCGCTTCTCTAAAGCGTGGCATGCTCAGGAGTTGTTGATTATATTTGTAGATTATATATATATAAATTTTATGCTTCTAAATTCAACATAAGCGCAGTCATTTTTTTGGTGAAATTACAGGCACATGGGACTTGTCAACTTATTACTCAGAGTGACGGGCGCAGTGGTAGTGCCCCTCAGATCTTTGCGATTTTAAGCTCTGAGTGGCACTGCAACTGTTATAGACAGGCGTGTAGCTCACCATCAGGCGCACGACTTGTTCGTACCGTCATTTGATGTTTAAAAAAAAATCTATATCACCTCCAATGGGTTCGCGGAGTAGCAAATTAATTTACTTTTATTTTTTTATTTATTAATTTACAATGTAATGATTCCGAAGCTTGGACTTTAGAAAATACTACCAGTAGTGTAATACTACTTTGCAGGTGCCGTCAATGGGCAGTGCTATCCGAGTGTCCGAGTATTGGAGCCACATGGTGATCAAAACCCTCGACGGCCCGAACAAGGTACAAATCTTTCTTCAAGTCTTCACTCACTTATACCGCTCCGGCACGGCATTGCCTTACAGCGCAGTTGAGTGACTTACTAGCGGTAGAGCTCCTTGTGAAAGAGGTCGTCCAGAGACGTACTGGAGCCTACCACAACCTCTTAAAACCATATTACTTTAACCTTACATTGACTTTTCGTACTATAACGCGCTTTAAGTAAGCTTATTATAATGTTAAAACTATGACGTTCTATTGGCAGTTTTGGACTATTCATTCGCTCAGTTCGTACCATGTCGTGTCTTTAACATTAAAGTAATATTGCTCTATATCTATACATGTCAAATTTAGCAATCTTAAAATAGTTACACGGATGGAACGGAAACAATATTATTTTCAGTTTTATTTATTGTCTTGATATTGATTTGTAATGATTAAAACTTAAGTTGAACTTATTTATTTACGTATATCTCTTCAATATTTTGTTTATTTTTTATTTTATTTTTATTTATTTAACACATAGGAAATATAGGAAATGAAACTATTTTTCCGGATTTAAATCGCGTATATTTGTTTTTTCAAACAAACCGACGTTTCGGAATCTTTACAGGTCCCATGGTCACGGTTGACTCAAAACGGTTGTTTGAAAAAACAAATATACGCGATTTAAATCCGGAAAAATAGTTTCATTTCCTATGTGTAACAATCGCGGAAACCTAAGAACTCGATACATAGGAAATAATTTCTCGTTAAATAAAAATACGCGATGTTCATTTCGTAAAATCATGACAGCGCCATCTATATGCTCCTTTGCGAAACTAGCAGTTGACACTAGACTATAGTTCCGAATTCACAACGTGACTATCAAGGCTCAGCTTGTTTTATTTATTTTTCTTCATGAAAATGCAAAAAAATATTGAAAACAACGTCATTTTAATAGATTTTATTATTACGTACTTTTGTTTTTTTAACAGTTAAAATTCTCTGAATGTAAATAATATTAAGTACTTGAACATTATATTACGACAAGACGATTCGGAACATCAAAAAAGAAGAGATCGCATTATATAGTTTATATACCGTTATTTCTTTCCTATTTTTAGTAAGGAATGGACAATATTGGGAAATCATTCGTTCTTTCAGTCACTTTAGCAATAATACATTACTTGGTTGATAGGTTTGTCATGGTACGAATATGAGTAAAATTATAATAAGCTTACTATAAGATTACATTGAAATAAGATTGTTTTGGAAAGGTTATGGTAGGCCCCCTGCTACCTTACTTATTTCTGCCGCCAAGCAGTAATGTGAGCATTACTGCGTTCCGGTTATGAAGGGTAAGGGTGCTGGTGAAGTACAGGCACATGGGACCTGTCCTTAAGATCTTTGCGATTTAAAGCTTTGAGTGGCACTGCAAACTGCAACTGTTATGAATAGGCGTGTCGCTTACCACCAGGCCAGAATGTTAATCGACTGCAATCACTAGCTGCAACTTTTTCCACAATACGTAGTCATTTTACTCCATCTTCAAAAAAAAACAAACTATAAAACGTTATCGTTATACCAGAACGGCATGGAGTTTGTACTGACGTACTACGACGAACCTGCAGTGGGTGGCCTCCCCACCGCTGTCATGTCGTGGGCGATGGGTCGCGCCGGGCCAGCCTTCCTCGACCGCATGAGGAAAGCCGCCATGGAGTACCAGGCCTGGAAGAAAAAAGCACAAGATGAGGTGAGTTCCACCATCACAACTTGGCCTTTTTACGGCAAGAGTGAGTAGATATTATATTATAATTAATTATATTTATAATTATAAAAATATTATAATTGTATATCGCCCTATCACCTA